>NC_136908.1:27637558-27791442 GCF_949606895.1 Notothenia rossii
CAGGGGTCACCAACCTTTTTTAGGACGAGGGCTACTTTCAAAAAATAAAACAAGTCAGGGGCTACTTTTACTCATCTTTTTTTTGTTTTTGGCACTATATATATTTAGCACATTTTAACATTATTATATGCTTACCTTTAACCTTTGTGTGCTGTTTGGGTCTGTGGGACCCGTTTTCAGTGTTTACTAAAATAACATGTATGCAATTTAATTATTTTAACCTGCTTTATTTTGGGGGGGGACCTCACATCCTCCAGGGGAATTTTTTTTTAAATGTTGAAGTGAAATGCATCAATCTGGAGCACAAAATGAATTGATGGATACAGCTCTCAACACTCATATGAAAGGGAGTTGTATACTTTTCAATAATCCAAACATCTTTAGGATATGATCAGAACCAATAACAAATCATTTCAACTTGTTTATTCTTATCTTATGTTACTTAGTTAGCATTCTATCTTTTCATTTATGCATATTTGACTAATCACTCCCCTTTTAAACTGTTTTTTTTAAGGAAATTACGCCATGTGTATGTGTGCGTCAAGTGCATTAAATATATATGCAAGTTGCAACACACACACAGTAAAACTCTGCCCCTCATGTGTGGTATCGGCTGGCATGATAGGCTGTTCAATGGGCTGATGTGTAGATTCTGCCAGAAGGAAAATCAGCGGGAGGTGCCACATTGCTTTTCTTCCCGACTGCAACGCTGGTCCCGCAAATCAAGCCACAACGTGATTGGTCGATATTTATTGTGGGGGAGGAGGGTGTTAGATAGATATAGAGTTGTAGTAAGTAGATAGGGTTCGCTATGATTGAGGTTTCGTTTATGCATAGGGTAGGTTCTTTTAATTACATTTCCTTTTTTGTTTTGTGTATTTTATACATTTTGGATTTGGTTGGCGAGATATTTTTAGAACATGCCCGGCGGGCGACTCAAGTTGCCCATGCGGGCGACTAAGTGCCCGCGGGCACCGTGTTGGCTACCCCTGTTCTAGAAGCTTGTCCAATGAGATAAAAAAAACGTTCAACACGGAAATTAATTTGTTGTTATTACACTGAGCTAATTTATTGGTCACATTCAGTTTCCAGTCTTTAACGTCCACCACAGGAAACCTCCAAAAATGACATTTGTCTAGCGGGTCAGAATATGTTGGGCACGGCCATGATTTTCCTTGGCACACAGGGTCTGTCTCTGTAGTGTGTGGTTACATGCCAGCTTCACTGCGTGCACACAAACTTTGCCAACTAATAATGCACTTGCTGGGTTTGGAAGCATTATATAAACTGGAACTGAATGTTTCAACTGGAACTTTTTAACAACAGAATCTCAAAGGCTAAAATACCTGTGACCCCTCCAGAGGGAGTTTCCCCCCCCCCCCCCCCCCCCCCCCCCAGCGCGTAAAACGACTCCATTGGACTCCTTTGTTTACTTCCCTAACATAGTGACATCACTATCTAACACTCGCACTTCTTTTGCCTTGCGCTCCAACACATTGTACGTGATAGGCTGAGGGGCGGGACATATCTAAGCAGTTGACCAATCACAACAGAGCCGGCCAGCTAACCAATCAGAGCAGACTGGGCTCTGGTTTCAGACAGAGGGGGAAAAGAGGTGCTGCAGCACAGGCAGTATGAGAAAAATAAAGAGCTTTTTGAACATTAGAGCATGGAGACATGTCACAGTAGAAGCGCTACATACAAAAATGAAACCTGCAAATGAGCAGAATATTTAACCATATTGTGATACTTGTACACTTAGTTACTTACAATTAGTATTTGGTTTTAGTCTGTGTTGTCTCATCTATATTATTAAGTTGTTGTTGCTAACTCATATCTTGTCACGGGACGTCTTTCCGACTCATCCTCCCGTGTTGGTGTCATAGCTGCATAATCTTGCAGAAAGTAACATCATTTATTGGGTTTTTTGTAGGTTTGGGAAAAAACCACTTACAGAAGCAAATGTTTGTCGGGGTTATGACTTCCATGCAATACTTTTCCTAAAAATGTGATCATTTCAAGCCTCTGGTACGAGTTTACCATTTTCTATCTGGCAACACTGAGCAGAATCAGACACACAATGATGACCCAGACAGTTTTACCTTGGAAACTGTTAGTTGTCTTTAAACGTTGAGTCATTGATTAACAATATGTAGGTGGTGGCCATTACTTGTCTGAATGACACATTTAACTCCTGCTAGCTTAATTCACTTTGTGATTTGTGTTGCGTTATACTGACGGGTGTTTCCATTATTCTATCCCCAACCCTGTTTGAATCAATGACGGTAGGCTACAGGAAACTACATTCTCCAATGATCTTTCAGTTGAATCAGCACCTCTCTAAAAGTAGATCATAAGGTAGGATTTATTAGACTGGAATGATTTGAGCTAGTTGAGCTAATGATAACTGATGTTTCTTTTAGAAAAAGGCTATTTGGATGAGGAATACAATCTCCAAAGAGAATCCAAAGCAGTCCAAGTTCCTTCAACATTTCTAGATAGGCTCTAAAAATAAATAAAACCTCAGTCGACTCCATAATCACATTAAGAAATGTTATACCTTTTTCATTCGAAAATATAGCTGTACCACTCGATCATAGGAAAGTGAACAAGAGGAAGCTGCATTAGGGAGCTTTTGGGGACACAAAGCTGTGATTTAAATCTCGGTCTAAAATGGAAAACTACTTACTGAAGGAGACTTTGGAGGCTTTCCTCTCCAGACCTTCAATCCTTCTCTTATGAAACTGAAAACTGTGTGATTGAGGGGGGTCGTTAGGTGGACGGTGAGTGGTGGAAAGGTGGGAGTCTCCCCTTTCAAAAGGGTCAGAGAAAAAAACAGGAAACCATCCCGTTGTTTTGGCTCGTGGTCGCTACAAGTGTTTGGAATTTGGCGGAGGTGAATCCACATGTTTGTGCTCATGTCTGCGCTCAGGTCAGAGCATGCACACACAAACAAACACACACACCATCACACACAGTGGAGGGAATGTCTGGCATACTCCATGAGCAGAGACACGAAGAATAACCCCACGTCTCCCGTGGATGTTATGAAGAGCGATCGCCGAATAGACTAAATACTGGCCGAGATGATTTTGTGACCTTGGTGGAAAGCTGGACTTTGTGGGTCAAAGTGTTTGTAATGCTTTGATCTTCATGATTATAATGGTTCAGAAAGTGTCTTTAAAGTACAGTTTATTTTAATAATGTAATCTGTTACAATAACTGGTTATCTGTAAAAAAAAAACAAATGCAATCAGTAACCTTATCTGAGTATCACAATATAAAAGTAATGTGACCTGATTACTTTCTGATACTTTTCAAATTCCTCAATTTCAAGTAATGCAACCAAATCCAACAGAAAATAAATATCAATGAGATATTTTTTATCTAAGTGTATTATTTAAGATAACAGAACACTGTAACCTATTATCAAAAATGTGTCCTCGTATGTAACAGTATGCTGCTGTTTTAGCAAACACAGTGATTTAGATAATAAATCAGGTGTCCACAAACTGCATTCAAAAAAATATATATTTAAAATAAATAATTAAAGTAACCTAAATGAAAAACAAAAAGAAAATGCAGCTAGTACATCTACCTATAATAATAATAATAATAATAATAATAATAATAATAATAATAATAATAATAATAATATGTATTTTAATATGAATCTTAACATTGTTATCCTGCTAGTAATCCACACATTTTAGATAACGTACCAGTAATCTGATTATATATTTTTCTTTTTTTATCCTGTTTACCTAATCCCGATGTAATCTGTTACTCCCCAAGGCTTGCTATTATGTAAACTTGACACAGGTCCTGAAGTGTTATCTGTCTCTTTTTGTTTGGAAAATTGAAAGGATTTATTTTTGAAATCTTATCACCTCCAACAGTTGTGATAAGAGAGTGCGGGAATGATCTCTTTTGTTGTTGAGGAAGAAACCATGCTGTTGTTGATATTCTTGCTGGCTTTCCTCCACCTCCTCGGGCATCATATTGTTCTGGACTCGTTGGCATCCTCAAATTTGATCGGGGACTTTTTAATACTGATGTCAGCCGGTATCCTCCACCCTGACTAACAAAGTGACATCTATTCTTCTCCGCTCATGCGATGGAACCTCCCCTGCAGAAGCCTTCCTGTAGCTGTCAGTTTTGTGCTCCTACTCTCAGGATAAACAATGTCTGAGGAGATGCCTCTCCTGATAATCCACATTTTTAAATGCTTCCTATTATTGTGTATAACAATTGGGTCGTATCGAGGTCAGAAAAGAAACAAGAAGGTTTGGCCTGTAATTGATACCTCGATTGTTTCAATTCTAGTAAAAGAGAAAACATCAATCATATTGTCACAATGTTCAAAATGCAATGTTCTCCTAATGGAAAGTCTCATTGTAGTTTAAAAAGAGACAGACAATTTATTTATAGTATCATACCTGGCCCCAGTGAAGATTGCTGGGTTAAAATAATTTTTCCACTTTGCAATATTCATGCAATATATTCATATTTATACTGGGGGACGCTGGGGACATGTCCCAGACACTTTTGGAAACTGACAATTTTTTCCCCACCACTTTGCATTTGGATCATTTGTTAAAAATGTTCTGAAAATAGCACACACAAAGAATTGTACATTTTGAGAGTTTATTTGTACAAGAGAACATGAACACTGGATTTATTTCTGGTAACCCAAGTGGTGCACTTTGGACCTGCAACACATTTCATATTAGTTATGATTGAATAGAAAATAGCTTTGCAGCAGCAAAGTAACTGCACTAGTTGTCAAAACAAGTATTGTAAGCACATCTATGTATTGTTTGTGGAGAGGTGCTTGATGATGCATTTTCAATCTGAAAAAAGTGTCCCCAACACTTTTTCTAACAAAGTGAAGCCCATGCTGCGAGCACTATCTGTGTCTACCGTGATGTCTCTATCTCCCACTTCTGTGCAACTTCAAGAAATTTGCTAGCACATGGTTCGGCAAAATGTCTTTCCTCCGTTTTTACCACACGGAAAGCAACTGAGTGCAGTTGTGCTATTACATTGAGTTAGGGATGGTTCACTGCTGGTCTCCAGTCAGTGCAATTCATGTCACTTGTGCTGATTCCTCCGCTTTCTTTGACTTCTCATGTTTACCATGCAATTCATGTTAAACCTCTGCGCTAGAACTACGGAAGAAGTTTGGGTCAAATTTGGTGATTCATTTGTGTTGTTGGTTTTGTCACGTTAATGTGTTAATGGATGACAGCTCTACTTTAAACTGAAGAGGGGTTTTCCACAACTTTACATTTTCGATTAAAGATGAAAACCAAATCTGAGTCCTTATTGATATAAGCAATCTGTTATTTTGAAAGTGTAGAATGTATCAAAGTTGTTTTTTTAAAAAAAAAGCACATTTGTGTCTTAAAAATCTTCGACAGCTAGCTGTTTGAAAGAGTAATGTGACAAGGAAAGACTACATTTTCCTTTTGTTCCTGTGAACCCAACGTTTCTCTCATTACACTCAGTGTTTTGTGTTTACCTATAGGAGTTGTCAATCAGGTTCAATAGCAGGGACCTTTGACCCCGCAGAAGTACTTCCAGGTGGGGCCTCTGTGGTCTGGCCGACAGCAGCGCAGACCTCCTGCAGCTACACACAGACATCCCAGCCTTAAACAAACAGTGATCTGACCACTCAGAAATGTCGCGTGATCTCTGCGACCATGGCAACTCAGTCATGCAAATGCTGACAAGCATGGAAACAAACCCTCACTGTCTGTGGCTGATTTTTTAAATATGTCGCGATTTCATTTACTATAACGCTAATCCAGTACTATCTAGAAACACTGGTTCCTTGTAGTTAATGCAAATCTATCACATCTTTCCAGTTTTGATAAATACCCTAAAATTGCAATATGGACTAGTGGAATATCCAAATCAAACTTTACGCAATGAAACCACACCATGATCATTTCAGCATATTCTACAATGATTATGTGACTGTTTCAAAAAGGATCATTCTCTCTAATATCACAATATCATATTGCAATTTCCTTCAAAATATTTGCAATTAGTTATTTTCTGCCATATCATGAAACCCCAGTCAGTTTCTCTGTTAAAGTAAATGCATTTGGCCAGGTAGTGCTGCCCGCTCCACAAAACATTTCCTGAATGCATTATCAGTCATCAGGTTATTAATACAGATAGTATATCCATTTGAATGCATTCATTCGGCATCACGTGTGTATGTAGGAGGGCTATTGTGAGCTCCATACAATGTTACAGAGCTGTCACTGACCAATGATCTATAGTGCATATGTGCATGTAGGGTATTCCATGCTAATCTGATCCGTTCCTTTGCTCTTTTGTTCTCCCTTTTTTTTCTATTGTAGCATCAATCTTACTTTACAACTTTTAGCT
Organism: Notothenia rossii; assembly: GCF_949606895.1. Taxonomy (NCBI): domain Eukaryota; kingdom Metazoa; phylum Chordata; class Actinopteri; order Perciformes; family Nototheniidae; genus Notothenia; species Notothenia rossii. Next base: position 27,643,961 of record NC_136908.1, read on the forward strand.
CTTTAACCCACTAAAAACTTCAAAAATGACTTCCCCCGAGGAGCCAGTGCAGGCTTTTTCCTCCCTTTTGTTTCTAAATGTCATTACTTTACACCTGACTCTTTTCACCTAAGATGCCACAGAAAAAGATTGTATTTTTGACGCACTTCCTAAAAATGATTATATGAATATCTAATTTCTATTTCCCAGCTGGCTTTTGAAAGTAAATGTACATTCTACTGCCAAACATTAGCAGTCTTTACCGTGAAAGCTTTGAGTTGATTCCATGTTCTACAGTACACAAAGTTGATGTAGACATATTTCAGCAGTGATTTACTATAAGTGACTATTACTGTTATACTTCTCCATCCATTCAAGTTATTCTGTGCAAGTTCATAGGGGGCTTATAACCCATACCAGGGGGCGAGTCAGGGTCACAAAACACTGACATTCTAATCCCTTGGCCATTTATTTTATTTATTTATTTTCTTGGTCACTTAACCTGTATGTTTTTGGACTGAGGACACCCTTCACACTCTGCAGCCTCCACATGGTGAGGCTCCTCAGGTTCAAACCTTGACCTTTCCATGGGATGTGAGCGTACCTATGACAAAGGAGCCGATCAAAGCGAATCCTGCACCGTGATTCAGTTGATTTAATCTCTTTCCATCACAACTGCGCTGCTTGTGGCTGCAGAATGTTGACAGTGTATCAACCTGCCTCTTCTCATGCAACGCTCGCCTGTGGCTCCAAAACATCATCAGCTAAAGATCAGCTGTCAGGCCATGGTTCAGCCAAATGTGCTCCATGTGTCAGAGGAATGTGTGCAGGACAAAGGCTGTGGCTTGTTGCATTAGTGAAGCTGGAAAGAAATTATCGTTCCTTCCTCCAGTACCTCAGGAATGCTGGTGTGTGAACCGAGGGGTCACTGCGGAGCACACAGGACATGAATGTGAGGAATTTATTTTTCCAAAATCCTTAGCAGGTGCCTGCAAGCATACAGACTGTACATGTAATCTTCCCTAAGGGGACCGTGGCGCCCCTGATATCACGCAAGTCTCTGTGCGACTTCTTCTTCGTCACATCATCCTGGGTCTGACTTACCTGCGTGCTAAACTTTAGATTGCAGGATGACTTGTACAACTCTGTCTTTTGTTCAGCTCTCCAGATGCCACCCTGGAGATGGAGTCCTAGAATCTGGAAAACATCTCTGTCATTACGTCCACCTGCAATGTGGAAAATATTCCAGAGGGGCGTTTTGGGACTGAAGCTGAAGCATAAAATCTTCACAATGCTTCACGTGAAACTTTAAAAGAGTTGCTAGCAAACCTAACCACGTTTTCCAGCTGATTTCACTGAACCTGAACGAAAGAGTTCATGGAAAGTTTTCAGAGCTGCAGGGAGGTCTGTCAGCTGTGAACAAACAACTCGGACGCATTAGGATGATGCTGAGAGAGGCGGCAGTGTGAGGAAGGGCATGCTGTGTTCACACTGTGGTGGTGAATGAATGTTCCCAGGTGTCACCTGCACTCCACAGACCCCACGAGTTTCCCATTGGTCCTGTCCTCACTTTCTGCCTGTTTATGTGACAGAGTTCCAGTCAGTCAGCCAGTCGTTGCCGGGCATCACAGCCACAGTTCCTGCTGTTTAATGGCATTTCCTTCTCCTCCTCCTGGTTCTCTTCCTCTTGTTCCGCCAACTTTTCTTTTGGCTCAGTAATGGGAGGTACAGTATATAGACTGTAATCCTGCTTCTGTTAAATATCATACGTTTTGATCAGGGCTGAATGCTGACCAGTATGATTTCCTAAAGCTGTAGTAATGGTGCTTTCTACATTGCTGAGTTTCACACTGTGGCCAGTCCAAAATTCCGGGTCATTTTGTGTACTGTGCACATTTCTTTTTGGGTTGTCTTTCAAAAAGTTCTCATGAACGCTATATATCACGAAAGGAGGACATTTCTTCAAATGGGCACAAACGTCCACTTAAGGGTTATCTGATTAGAATATGATGGACACAAATCAAGGTCGCTATGATTTCACATATTTTGGCCATAACTCAATCATTCATCTGTATGACAATTTCACACAAATGTCTAGTTGGATGAAATGAAGAAGTGATGACAGATTGATTGACTGATTACATCTTGATGACTGCTGTCACCTGTCAACAATCATCACATTTCAAGTCTACTGCTCAGGCCAACCCTGGGCATTGTGTACTTCTTTTCCACACTGATACGTCATCATTACTTAAGTTTTGTTTCAATTCGGAGTTGATGGTTTTCATATCAGTTTACACATTATGTAGCACTCTGCATCATATTGAGAATGGTTTACAAATGTTTTCTGTTGAAGGTTTTAAAACCCACTTTAGAGAGCTGTTTTTAAAGGTGACTCTAATGCTTCGTTCAGACCGGACGCGATGCGATATTTGGGGGCGGCGCGAATTCGCTCCTTCATGTTTAGAGCGATGCGATTAGAGTGAAGTGAATATTCGCATCGCGTCCGGTGTGAACGCAGCATAAGACTCTAATTATATAATAATCTAAAATGAATCTTATACAAGCGTAAAACGTGTAAGATGCTTTGTGGCGTCAGGCCTCCCGCTCGCTCTGGGCATCACTGGTACCTTTAACGTCTTTCTCTCTAAACCTCCCCCCCACGCCCCTCCACTCATTTACCCCCTCATCTCCCTGAACCCACAGCAGGATTAGCGCAGTGAGAAGCTGTCTGTCGACGCCCGCGGCCTGTGGCGGCGAGGTAATGGAGCAGTTAAGTTTGTTTTGAGGCGTGCATGTTTCAGGCGGCGGGGTGCTGCAGGCTCATGGCTGGGGGATTAGCGTGACACTTTTGAGCTGACTGGCTGACCTCATTTTCAGCAGAAGATACATTGCATACCATCAGTCCTTTTCTGATCGCCTCGGCAACTCAAGGATATATTTCATGGTGCGCTCAGTGAGCAACAAACTCTAAAGTTCATAGCATTGGTATAGCCATTGTTTCCGCTGCGTCTTTGATGGCGTTAATTAGCCCACCAGGGGCCTGAACTCTGTGACCCCAGGGCCCAGCTTTGATCCGTGGTGTTCTTGCCCGGCATCTCTGAGGGACGGCTCAGGAATTAGAAGAGAGGCAGGTTCCTTCTAAACAGGCGGTGTCCCCAGCACTTTGCCAGAATATTTCATGCTTAACCAGGCTTTCCCAGAAGTAAGAGGAGGGGGTCGGGGGGTGGTGCTGCCGGTGACACCAGCATCAGGCCAAGATGAAGAATGTGGATAACGCTGTTTGTAAGGATCTGCCTGCATGGACATTTAAAATAACACATTTCTAAATGGAGTGGCCTGAAACTCTTTCAGCAGGTGCTAAAAGGGATTTGCTGATTCCTCCTGTCGTCCAACGATAACAGCACACAGAAATAAAGATGCTTTCGGGTGAAAACATTGTCAATCTTTAATAGACCCGCATGTGATTTGGTTTGAAGTTGTTTTTACAACAGATAATTATGAGAAATTCTAGACGGTTTCCCATTAGTTTAAACCTGTTATATATAACCTGACAACTAACTAACTCCAGTTCAACCCGCGGTTATTTGAAGTGGCAGTTCAGGAGCTTTTAATCATATCACAGAGGTCAGCAGGAGAGGTTTTTCTGAGCAATATGTGAACAGTCAGGAAGAATGGGTGTGTAACTATATATCAATAAACTTATATCCAAAAATCTACAATTTACACAATACCACAATAACAATGTGTTGTAATGATAGCATTTAATTAAACATTGTTATGAAAGAGTTTAAAGAAATCCCAATTTCAAACCTTTAATATCTGGTGCTGGAGATCTTGCATTGGAAAAAAGACTCCATGAAGTTACCAACAAAAAAAAAGTCCAGAACATAGACCCCTGTAAACTGAAATTTATAATGTTTACACTTCCTTTTTCGTACAGATTAAATTCAAATAAATATAACGTTGTTAAAAGGGATATTTACATTTTGTTTCCTTTGCACAATCCCAGGCTAACTGTTTCCAGTCTTTGTCCTAAACTAATCCACAGCTCGCTGTAGCTTTAGCATTAGCAAACAGACCATAACGATCCATCAATCTTGTGGTCTGACTCAAGAAAGTGAATGTTCTGTACATGCTGAACTTTCCATTTAAAGCAGAGTAACACAAACACAACATGTCAACAGTGACGTTAGCAACAGATGCCTCTCGTCATTCACAGGTGAACCGGTGAACTTGAACCAACACTGCATCAGATTCTATTCACCAGGTCAAATGAGCTGGAAGAAGTGAAGCTCAGTGATTTTACTATATTTTCATATTCAGTTAATGTTGAATCATCGAATGAGTGTGTTGCATTACTCGCAGGTGTTTTCTTTGTGTTTGGATGTAGATAGATTTCAGACTATCTGATAGTATCTGTCAGAGTTGTGGACTGTCAGAGGTATGGACTCGAGTCACATGACTTGGACTCGAGTCAGACTCAAGTCACATTATCCCTTACATAAAGATAGATTGTGGGTCCCTTAACATGTTGTACACAGTGGAAATAAACATGCTGGTCACCTCAACATCAGGGATCTTATACATTAAACTCCTTCTGAATCAAACCGTCAAGGTAGCATTACCTTACTAATCCCTCTTAACATAGAAGAAAACACGTTACTTTACCAGCAGAGAGAAAATTGATTATTAAATGATTAATGTGACTAATAAAGAGCAGTTTGATTATTAAGTATTATTCTGTTGATCGATGTCATTACATTTGGTGAAAAGCACATAAGGACTTGTTTAAGACTCGTTTTGTCAAAGTTTAGGACTCGGACTTGAGCGCAAAAACTTGAGACTTGACTCGGACTTGCAAAACAATGACTTGGTCCCACCTCTGGTATCTGTATCTTTTGTCTCTTGCGCCTCTATTTGTCTTGTCTATTTGTCGGATTACAATAAATACATGATCCAGATCAGATGAAACCTCACTGGTTTATCATAAGCAAGTGATAACATCAACCTGTTGATACGTGTTGACATGACTACAGAGGCCTGTACTACGAAGCAGGATTTTCGCTAACTTCAGGGAAAACTCAAGGTTTCCGGTCTTACGAAGCTGACTCTCTTTTTAGCAGGCTAGATCTCCATGGTAACTTATTCTTAGACTGCAACCTAACCTGGTCGCAGGCCCGGTTCCAGAACAACATGACTCAGGGTGCATCTGAGATTAGAGAGGGTGCAGTGGTAAAGTGCTATTTTTATAAGTGGGAGTTGACCTAACACCCTCTAGGGGGGTCCTCACCTCCTCTAGGGGGGTCCGGGGGCATGCTCCCCCGGGAAGATGTTTTTTTTAAATATTGAAGTTAAAAGCATCAATCTGGTGCACTTTGAGAGCAAAATGAAGAGATCTATGGATCTATGTGCTCTTTGCTTGATTCATGCCTTCCCAGTCCCTTATCACGTAGCCTATAAAAGCATGGCGCCAGTTGTTGTAGCCAGTTGTGGTGAAGGCATCTGACTTACTTGAACCAAAATGTCTACATGCATAGCAGAAGTTGGCATCTTTTTTACATGAATATTCCAGCCAATCTCTGTTTTGAAACCATGACCTGCAAAATGATCGCCTTACCCCACTGTACAGGCGAGTTGGGTACTTTTTTTAATATACCTGTGCAGGCTCTGTTTTGCCGAGGTCCTCTGGCACTTGCGGGCCGCTGATGGGTGGCGGTGTTTGGGGCAACAAAGACGGAGGCGGAGCAGCCGCAGCCGTCTTCAGTGGGCAAAGCCGGCGAATCGGGTGGGGGGACGTTAGTGTCTACGACAGTGGAAGCGGGTAACGTAATGTCCCCATGATCTGAACTGTTATTACCTGCAGTAGATGCAGTATTACTGCTGGCGATAAGGGCTGGTTGTTTTAACCATTTTCTGATGTCCATCATTGACTGCTGTGTAAGCACCTTGCAGATGATGAACATGCAGCGGCACAGGTCACGCACGCCTGACATAATAACGTTATTTACCGTTTAAATTGACCAAATAAATGCAGCAGACAATGTTATTTAACCACAATTACAATTTATTTTATTTCAACTATGTTCTTATTATTATTATTATTGTTATTATATACGTAATAATTTTCACTTTAAATCTTTTTAATTATTATTATTTTTTTCACTTTTAATTTTTCAAATGAGGGTGCATAACGACTCAACTGAGGGTGCAATGCACCCTTATGCACCCCCGTAGAACCGGGCCTGCCTGGTCTGGACCAGGTGAGGTTGCAGTCTAAGAGATCAACTCAGTGAAAGCACTGCCTGCTGACCAATCAGAGCTCAGTGTACAGAGTTTAAAGCGATCAAGTCAGGCGAAGTCACGCCCTTCTACTTCCGGTCCATGGGAACCCGGAAGCGAAAAATTATACATTGAATTCAATGGAGAGAGAAAACGTATCTTTTGATCCCGTTTGAATTGTGCCACGAACTACACATATTATGTTTGTCAATCTTAAACAATCATTTCCATGTCAAAAAAGTCACATTTTGTCGTAAAACTGTTGAAATATAAGAAAAAATACGCGACTACAAAGACTACAAATCCCAAATCCCATTCTGGGTCGCGTATGTGATGTCACAGGCGATAATGCTCCAAGTGGTTGCGACTCGTAATTGAAGCGAAGAAGAAGATTTCATAACTGATTTATTCCCTCCAATAAATATAAGAGATTGCTCCAATAAATTCACTTTTACAAGATGCCTGTGTGCTTTGTACCATGTTGTAATCACAAAAGTGATCATACCACTTGCTCGTTCTATCGCTTCCCGTCTGATGAAAGGACCAGGAGCCGCTGGATCAGACATATCAGGTAATATCATAGGTAATATACATGTTGTGCATGGAACATAGTCAAGTTAGCTACCTAGCTAGTAGCGACGAGTAGCGAGCACGTTAGTTAGCATTACATTACTTAGCCTTGTCATTTTTAGTAGCCTTACCATGAAGTTATTATTTGATTACATTAAGTACACCAAAATGTTAAACAGTAAGAGTAGTCATCATGGTAAGTAATTCGTGAAACATTTGAAGAGTAGCCTACTGCGCCCTCCACCGGGTGCTAAGGAAGCAGTTCAGGTTGAGTCGAAGGAAGGCAGGCAGGCAGGGAGCTTTGCATGACATTCTTCTGGACATGTGTCATTGTGATGACAGTGAGGGTCGCATTGAGGCAAGAATTGCCTCAAGCCCCCGACCCCCATGCTCCTTCACCAGCTCCGGCACGTTCAAAATGGCCTGATGTTGAGGCTGCAGCTCTGGCTCAGGTGACAAAAGCCATGCCATGCCACGCTGCGCCCCTCAGTGCAGACCTGAACCAGTCTACTTCCTCAGTGGCGATGTCTCTGGCCAGTGGGTTGTATGTCTCCTCTTGCTGTTGGTAGAGTTGAGACACCGGCTGGACTACTTTTGAAGTGCCAGGCTTCCTCCACTGGCACTCAACTTCTGTGGAGCTGATCTGCCACATGGCAAATATTGCCAATGCTGCAGCGTGGCTGCATTTGTACATCCTCCGTGCACAACCACAGACAGCGCTCTGCATCGCGCCATTCTCTCCCATATAGATCTGTACAAATAAAGTAAGTACCATGTTTGTTAACATGCTATAATAGATTGAATGAGCAATACAAGGATGGTCCAGATCTGGGGGTGGGAGGGTTTATTTTTCCAAAATGTTGTCCTCTTGTCGGATTGTTGTTATTGTTTGTTTTTTCTGTATTTTTTGTAATTTGTGTTGTATTGGTTGTGATTCTACATTGTATTTTTTTAAATGTGTATTACATTTTTGAAAAACATTTGATCAAAAAAAAAGGATTTGGTCAGGATCTAGACTCAGTGTAGTTTATGAATTAATCAATGCTCTCTACATTAGGAAAACACATACCAGTGTACCAGAGGGAGTCACACACAGCTGTGCCTAGATAACCAAACAAATTGACAAGATAACCGAAATCCTTGAATCTACACACAGCAAATAAACTCAAATGACACAACGAGATGTAAAAAGGAGATCACACATATAGTCGATATAAAACTGGCCGCTTCAATCTGAAGAGCAACTAAAACAAAACACGGGAGTGGACCTTGTTCTTGTGAACACTAATGTTATCCACAACATACACACCCATATACAGTACACCCATTCTAGGTTCTGATTGGCTCTCTAGGTTGGCATTCTAGCTTCTGACTGGCTGTCCAGGTTGTCAATCACAGCCGTGGGCATATTATACTAGTCGACTCGTAACATCGCTAAACTTTTTTTCTTGACGGTTTTCTCAGTCAACTAATGCTATTGATAACAGTAACATAAATTAACACAGCCCTGCACACTGCAGTCATTATATGCCGGGTCTGTGGTTCATCATCTTCTTTTTCATTCTCCTTATTGACTGACATTAACGTTAAACATTGCACTCATGTTACTCACCGAAACCTTGTAAAGCCGGTCCCGCATGCTGGCTCTTACAGAACCGACTAACTCCCCTTTCGTGTATGTACAGCTCTCAACGTGCCCAGACTTGTAGTGATTTTCACCTCGTTTTATACTTTTATTCTCATTCTGAAAGAATGAGGCGAAATGTGCCAACGTGACAGCCATCTTTGTGTTGGTGACGCGTATTGTGCGGGACCAAAGACATGTAGTTCACTGAGCGGCTTAACACAAAAAAATGTGTTACTTCACAGTTTTACGACACATTTTTATTTTCTTGACTTGCAAAATGTTCTTTTAAATTGACAAACATCATATGTGTAGTTCGTGGCACAATTCAAACGGGATCAAAAGATACATTTTCTCTCTCCATTGAATTCAATGTATAATTTTCCGCTTCCGGGGTCCCATGAGCTCCCCCGGAAAGGGAGGGACTTCGCCTCTCTATTACAGGAGAAAGGAAATACAGAAAAGCTGCCGTTGCAGGAAAGACGGCCGGCAAAAATCACAGACTGTGTGAACGTGAACATTAATAGAATATCACCTCCAATCTTCAGAGCAATCTGACTGTTATAACATTAGCGTTAAGAAAGCTTAATTAAATATCTCCCACAACATAAGTAACCGGATCAGAGTAACATTAAGTCCAGTCCGCGGCATATCACATCATAATGTATAATATATGTCCTTATCTGAGTCAGCTGAGCTGTATCTGGCCGTGCAACACTCACAGTGTCACATACTGTATGCAGAAGTATTATTTTAAGCAACACATTAAGTTGACGAAACACTCGAGTCAAATGTAATTAAAGTCAGATCGTGTCTTAGACGGGGCAGTGATGTCATAAACCTGTTAATGTACGCATTCAAACCTTGCAGGTGCAGCTATGTGGCTTTTATCCTGGATAAAGTGTTTAAGTCATGGATGTTTAAAGTTTAACTTCTTCATATGTCTAATATTATAGTTGACTTTTCATTCAGGAAGTATGACGCTGCGCTGTCAGTACGCTTCTCCATGTTTGTGATTGGTCGAATGCTCCAAATACCACCCCTTTCATGTGAACGCGCACCTAACTAGATAGGACACGGCTGGCTTGAGCGATCCACTTGATAACCCGCGTCGTAGGACCGCTTAGCGAGAGCGTGTATGTTTTGGATTAGGCCAACCGGCTAACTCAAACATATCCAGGTTAGGTTGAACCAGCTTCGTAGTACAGGCCTCAGGACACTGTTGTAACCTCAACAAAGCAACGGAAAAAGTCAATAGTTCCCTCAGGTCCTTTCTGGATTTATGAATATGAAGAAAATAAGTGGACGACAGAAAATGTTTGTATCTTTTTATTTTTCTGCAAAGAAAGGAATTGAGGATCTGTTTTGTATAGGTTTGTGTGCATGTAAATGGTCTGCAAAGGCTAAACTCCCTGTGTTGCCTCCAGGGGGAGTTCCTTACCAACTCTTGCCCCCCCCCCCCCCCTCCCCCCCCCCCCCCTCCTTTGTTTACTTCCCTAACAGTGACATTTTGAGACAGAGGGTGAAAAGAGGTGTCTGCCTCTTGATAGCAGCACTTCGCCCTCTAACCTTCCTGGACAGTCTTTTTCTTCTTGTCTTCATTCATCTCTTCCTTTCAGCCTTTTGTCTCTGACTCTTGTCTTCCTCTGGCCTTTCAGGTTCAGTGACCAGCAACCATTAAAGACAATTGTTTTCAGTCCGAGAGACTTTAGGTCCTGTGCAGGGAAATCCAGCTCCTTTCCGTTTGTTAATGAAAGAAAATAGAGACCGTGTTTCCTTAACAGGGTTTTATCATTTCATTGTGGTTAAAATCCAATAATTAAAGGATAAGTCTGGCATTATCCTTCATTGTTCCTATTGTCAACAAATCCCATTAAATAACTACAATGAATCAATCCACATAACTGGTTGAGTGTAGCCAAAGCATGATGGCGCTCCATTGTTGTCTAAACCCTGCTAAAACACATCAGAGACCAACACTGTTGCACTGCACGACATGATCATTCAATACAATGAACAATTACAAAGGTCGTTTATTTTGAGACTACCCCACACTGTCCTGCTGCTGGAAACACACACCTCAGCACCTAATCCTCATTTGAAAGTACTCCCCATAATGCTCTATTTACTCTTTTTTGAGTAAGGTTTGCCACAAACTACAGTGTCTGGAGAAAAAACTGAGCCTTTAAAGAATGAGGATACAATTTATTTTAAAAAATAAAGAATTGAACCTCTTCCTCTCCATTCAAATGCAGCATCCTTTGCCAACTTCACTGTCTTCATAGGCTATTCAGGAAGGAAGGTACTTTTTTTTTTAAGGGAAAAACTGTCAAGTTTATCACCTTAATATATCTGAATGAAGATGGTTTCTATTTGTATCTACGAGGCTCCCAATTACAGATGTTCTCAACTTCCAGTTCTCTTAATATCACCCCAAATCTTTCATTACAAAATTCATAAAAGTCCAATGTTGTGCTAATTGATTTCTGGATGATTGAACTGGAGAATAGGTACGACATCATACTTTTATCAATAGGAATATAAAGGACTAAGCAAGTGGCTGAGATCAATGCAGCTCTATAGGTTTTTGTAGGTAGAATAACGTAAAAACAATTAAATTGGCATATGTATTTGTCGTATATAATGTTAGCCATCTAGCAAGAGCTACCACAGACACCATTTGTAATGATGACGGCAGTACAAATATTCAATTCGACGTCTACCGATTGTTTGAAGCAAAACATTAGAGAATCTTGCAAAAAACATGAATCAATGTCAAGCAGACAAATGAGGTATTTTGTCAGATTAAGAAGATAATACAGATCATTTTCAACACGATTTCTCTCAGGGAAGCAGCCACAAGGCGGACAGATCTAAAGAGGTTTGGTGACATTAAGGGGCTGAAGCTCCACTTAACCACCAGTCCTCCTCTGAGCCCTGAGTGCCATCAGTCGTCTTTCACTTCCTGTCTCTGCAAAAACAACAGCAGTCACTCAGGTGAGGCGGCAGCAGCAAATCTCCCAGCAGTCACTTTTGAAAAGTGGCTGTTTGGATTCTGCCTGTGAAATTATTGCTATCTACAAAAAGGACATACGATTCATTTATGTTTTATAACACCATTAACGGCTTGTTAAGAATATCAAACAAGCTGCCAAGATAAATCATGACATGTTTTTCACTCGTAGTTCCTTCGGCTGCCGTTTCATCATGCTGCTGTCATCCTCATGGTACAGAAAGGGTCAAAAGACTAAGAGGGTGAGGAAAGCAATCTGTCCTTCTACTTCATTCACTGCGCACAAAACACACACATTATGCATCCTACCGTCTGTGGCTCTTGGCAAGTGAGCATGAAAGGGAAACTTACATTGATTAGTCCGGATGTCTGCATTACAGAGAGCAGAACGTTGATATGAGGTGTTTTACTAAGGAGATAAAAGAGCGCAGCAGCAGCAGGACAGGACACACAGAGGCAGCGCGGGCAGGATGCACTCCGCTAAACAAAGACCCCCTGCGCATTGATAAATGTGTCACAGTGCTATTATCACTTCCGCTCACTCTGATGGACAACACAACATTTTCCCTTTCTGCAATCTTGGAATGCCAAACAAAGGCGCTGACCACTGTTTATGGCAATTCTTTGTCGCTATTGACACACCATTTCAGAACATCATATCTCAGTTTGGAGTCGTATTAACAGAAATGCCCAAATAGCACATTTCTGGAAAAACCTCCAAAACAACACATGATGGTGATGGTTTAAAAGAAATAAAGCGGTCGCGTTTCCAATTTGTTGTTGTCCTTCCAACGCCCCAACGTCCTCAAGCAGCTGTTTTTTCTGGACACTTGTAGGATTTGGCAGAATCCAGCTTTCTGTTTGCAGATTGAAACAACTGATGCTGAAGTTTTCCTTCTGTGGATGGGCCGCCGTTCATCCATTTTTTTTTTACATCCAGCCTGTATTCCAACTTCTCGGATTTCACAATACTTGTGGATAAGTAGATTACGTTTTGGAAAAAAATCATAAAACATTATAATTCAGGTCTGTAATGAGAAGTGAACTCTAGCATCATCCTCTCACATTTCTGTTCAAGTAAACAAGTGCAAATACTCGCTTTAAGTCATATCATTTTTGCTGTAGAGCTGCAATTGAGGTCTTTGTTAGGTCTGGCAACTTCAAATGCAAGTGTGTGTGTCATGTTTTAATTTATCCGTGTAAAAGATGCTCTTAGTGTATAAAAGTGTCTTAGCGCTTGGACAGTAAACTGAACGTTTAAATGTGCTGATTTCTTCTTTTACTCTGATTAATAAATATAATGAGATCAGGTGGAGTATTGTCATATTTCCATTCACATCTCCAGTACAGCGTGTACCTTCACCTTCATCTTCAAATCTTTGTAAAGCTTTAGGTGTGGCAACTTTAGAATACCACAACACAATGTTGTGATCAATCCTAATAGGCTTTGTATATTACCCCCTGGTTAGGGGAACAAACCTTGTGGTTGCTGCTGGTGATGACCTGTGTGTCTTAAAAGAGGATGTCAGGATCCAGGGAAACCATAACATCTCCAAGATGTATACGCCAAGTTAGGAGCCCAGAAGAGAATGTTTGAGGAAAGTAGCAAGAAGGAGAAAATGAAAAGAAAGATTGGTTCTTAGTAGTTCAGACTTTGAGTAAACAAAGCTGACACACACATGCAATTTGTGCTATTTGTAGACACTGTGATACCAGTTCAATCATTTGCATGTAAGATGAGTTGAGCTGCTGCACGTACCAGCTAGACAAATGTAACTTCCTTAAAAGAAGTGTGTCGGCATACACTTAATTACTTTCAGGTTGCGTGAGGCGAAAGGATCCTAATGACTTTTTAATGTGTCTCGTCAGCGGTGTGTGAACATAATCATGGCTTTCTAGGCAGCTCACGCTCCAGGTAACAGGCCAAGCACTTGGGAACCGGAGACCCTCCCTTCCCCGCCAGGTCCCTACGGACTGAGTGACTGCAGCATGTTACATTGCAGCCAATATGTGTACTCTGCAGGGGGGTGTGGTATGTTGTACAGTTTATTGGTATTTTTTGCACAACACTCTGCAACATCAAGGGTCCGCCAGCTGATCTGTTCATACATATTAGATTTTTGCATGGATTCTGTCGGAAAGACACAGAACAAACATGCTTATCCTCAAATTGCTTCAAAGACGTCCCGAGTGCTTTTCTATGAAGTTTAAATATTTTGAATTTGAAGCACTAGAACGTCTGCACACAAAAAGCAGGGTGCTCAGAAAAGAGACGCAGCGACGCTTTTCCTAATGGCGGCCTCATACGACTGCATTTGCTCGGTTCTCATTGGAACTCATTGAAAAGACAATGGTGCTCACAATGAGCTATGATGATAAGCACCCTTACATTTGTGATGAATTACTGGCATGCATGAATCATACATCGACAAACTGAAATCATGTTTCAGGAGTTGGCCCCCTGCCTGAGCCCTGCAGAAACACAGCAAACTGTGACACTGTGTCTCACTGAGGGGAGTATCAGTATTGATCACCGGCTGAGCTACAGCTGATCTGTATGTGTGTCACCATAGATAAGAGTTAAGACAAAGAGCAGGTCCAGTTGTCTGTGCTGTTATCAGTAAAAGAGCTCTGTCTGACACACAGCCTCACAAACTGGACTAAATTCCATCATCGGGACAGATTTCCCCTTTCATTCAATGGCACCTTGCCATCTGAAATCTAACATTTTGCATTCACATTCAATTTGCAGTCCGAATTCTTTCATTAAGCCTAACAGAAATACATCTTTCTTTCTTTTTTCCAAAACAAATGATTGAAATCAAATAAGCAGATTTCATTCAAGTTCGCCATAATGATGAATGATAGTTGTTTTAACTTTATGAGAAAATGCTAAATATATATTCATATCTGTTGTTGTGTCGTGGCATCTCCCAACATCATCAAACGTCATCAAACCTTTGACATTAAAGCTTTTATAGTATCTATTAAGGTTTCATGATAAAGACTTTTGGTTAGTTCTTGAAAAGGGCTTGAAATATTCCCTTCAAAAGCTGTATGGATTCTTCAAAGTGATACAAGACAAACAAAAGCCTATGATATATCCCAAGGAATAGCATTCAAAAAAAGCTTTTAGTCTTTAGGAAAAACATTTTTGTGAAGTTTTCCGGCATCAATCAATCAATCAATCAATCAATCAATCAATCAATCAATGTTTATTTATATAGCCCAATATCACAAATGTTAAATTTGTCTCAGTGGGCTTCACAGTATGTACAGAATATCTATCAGTGTGACAATACGACACCCTCTGTCCTTAGACCCTCACATCGTACAAGGAAAAACTTCCGGAGAAAACCCACAGTTTAAAGGGTAACATGGGAGAAACCTCAGGGAGAGCAACAGAGGAGGGATCCCTCTCCCAGGACGGACAGACGTGCAATAGATGCCGTGTGTGAATTGAAAAGATAATACATTTGCAACATTGGTAGTCCAAATGTTTGGAAATGCATGTGTGTATAATAGGAAGATGAATCCACGAGGATATCCATCCAGGACTTATGATCCAGGACCACAGCAATAGGCACAGCCACGACTCAGGATCCCGCCGTAGATAAACGCCAAAAAGAAAATTTGGGGAAGCTGGGTTATTCAGAGAGTGCAGGTAGATCTGCATCTGCATTGACAAGTTGCTGTTTGTTTCACACATTATGTTTTGTTGAAACAAAATACAAAAGCTTGATTAATTCCTTGTCCTTTTTCACTTCAAACATCAGCTTGAACAGCAAACCAATAATATGACAATTTGCTCCATACCCTTTAGTGTGAAATAGGAATAAAGGTTAGTTTTGTTAATTCTAATGAACACTGTGGCCTCATGGGGCCAGTATAGCTTCAGAATTACAATCTTCCCCTTTTGTTATGAAGTTTTTTTATAACATTACGGTGTACTTGGTTTTCGTTGATAGATATATATATAACACTCATAAGAACAAGTTTAGTTATTATGGAACATGCCACTCCGTGTTTACAAGCTGACAAGGAGTGAGTTTTGTTTTGAATTCCTAAAAAAGAGCTGTGTGATAAGCAGCATATCTTCAGTCAGTTTTCATGTCACACAGTCGCAGATGTAGCATTGGAGTCCCAGCTGCTAAATATACTGAACCACCTGCTCTCTGACAGGTGGTACAGTAGCTTCTGGATGACGTATTTGTCAGATACTATCGCTAGCTCGTGTTCAACATACAGAAGACTTGAGTCCATGCTGATAAAGAGCATTAGTAGTTCTCTTCACCTATCACCAAGAATTGGGACATGTGACCTTCCCCTTACTGCCCTCATGTGTCCGCTCCCAGTGGGGGGCCTCTATACGTTTGTGAAGGTTGGTCAAATTAAGGCCATTGAGAGTAGGAGAGGATAATGTTGACCCCGCTGATCCCCTGACACTCCCTCTCTGCCCCGAGGCTGTGTCCCTGCAGGGAGGGTCATCATGGCCTGAGAGGCACCCCTAAATAACCCCCATAAAGCCAGGGTTGGTGCGAGACCTCTGTGGTGATCAGGTAGTGCATCGGGAGGTCCCACAGACGAGGTGGGGCTCAAAGCCTGAAAGCTTCTGGCGGCAGAAGAGGGTGAGGTCTGACCCTGAACCAGTAGGAAACAGGTCAAGCCGTGGAGAGCACAATTCCCTTTGTGTCTGGCTAGATGTGTTCATATATTGCAAGGCACACTTATTGAAATTATCAATCTGATTATCATCTTTGAATTATTTAGAGTTTCTTAATTTCCCAAATGTGACATGCCATTGTCTTTCTTCTTAACCTTAACTGTAGTTCACAGTCAAAGAATATGCCCCTTTATACTTAAGTAAGGAGACCCCATGCGATGGTCCAGATGACAGTATGGTGCTTATAAAACACATGTTCTTAGATCACAAAACATCCTGTTGGCAAGTTAAGAATAGATTAGAATCAACCACACTCGTTATTGACTTTTGATACCATTACATCTGTATTCAACAGGAAACAGGTGCTGTGATTCATCTTCAACAGTTGGGGGAATGTTTTAATAACGCATGAAGCAATAACATACAAAACATATAGGACTGCTCTAAGGATGATTAGAAATGACGAGCCATGTTTTTTTCTCTTTGCAATCAGTGATTCATTTTCAAAATGAAAATGCAGCTTTTCAGGTCCAGTTAACTTGCATCTTAAAATAAGCCGGAAATGTACTTTTTACGTATCTTAACTTCCATTAAACTCGTCTAATAGAAAAACAATAAGACCTAAATCTTTTGCAACTAGTCGTGTCTCACAGTACGAGCTGAGGATCTCCATACATACTAATCCACATTTGGTCCCTTTAATACACTGTGCACACAAACTCAACAACCTGTGAAGGTATTGTTGCATGAGTAGTACAAAGTATCTACTCAGCTAACCTGCATCAATACCACTCTGCAGCAAATATGAAAGTGCAGCCAGCAGCTAGTTAGCCTAGCTTAGATTATCATAAACACTGAAAGGGGGTTTGCCAGGCTCTCTACAAAAGTGCCATAGTCCACCTAGCAACCCCTCCTTATTAACACGTTTTATATCATTTCCTAAAACCATTTAAATACAGATACAAATAAAAGAAAATAATGGGGTTTTTTTTATGTTGTGGCCATGAGCAGGAATGAGGAGATTTCCCAGTATGTCAAACTGTACCTTCTAAAGACAGTTGCAGACAAAAGATTATGAAATTATCATCCCAGTTTAATTGCTAGCTCATTATGTAAGATTCCTCCCAACCGCTCAATGGCACATTTTGTGTAAGATACATCAGTTCACTCTGGGTAATCTTGCATGTTATTCGGGTTAGAGGCTTCTGAGGATGCGCTGGGTGTCAGCTGGCTGCCCGGTGTTGACAGAGAGATTGAGTTTTGTTTGGGAACGGCTGCTTCAACATGCTCCAGGTGCAAGTTATCTTGTTTAGCTTCATGGAGATAGCTCTGAAGCAGTAAAGGGAACGTTATTATTGAACGGCGGGGCAGAGCGACATGAGTTGCACAGGGACAGAAGCAGCTCGGGGGAGAGCAGAGTCTGGGTGCTGGAGCGATAGCAGGATATGTAAACACTGTCCTTTTGTGCTTGTGTTAGTCTCTTTGGAAGTCAGTCAATCTTGCTTGTGACCACAGGCTACAGTGGGACAACTGTGCACAGGTGTACGAACGAGCATTTGCACTGCAAAAAAAGATAGCCTCGAGGAAACGTATTGGATATGTTGCAAAGAGCAGGCTACACTTTGGAAACATGGGCCAAAACAGACAGACAGTCACATAATCAAATTAGCTGACTAACTATTGTTGACACACATTTAGGCTAGAAGGACAGTTTACACCATCAAAACCACCTAATGAATACCTTCACTTGTCTTTGTTTAGTCTGGTAGCGAAGCCCACATCCTTCCTGCGGTAAACTACAGTTTAGCATCCAAGCAGAAAGTACCTGCATCAGCAAAAAGCATTTAGGTAAATCATGAAGATAAATTAATAAAATGAACATTAAAATCCTATGGTAGCTGAGACGAGCCAACTGTCACTGGAAACTTGATGATTCCTTTCGATATTACTGCTGTAAGCTAGCTAGCTAAAGTATACAGATGTAGCACTTCATTTCAGACGCCTACCCGTGCGGGTCCGTGATCTGCACGGGGTGGGCCCCTGCTGAAAAGGAACCCCCCCCGCAGGACTTGATACGCCCCCTTGATAAATAAATGTAATTTTAATGAAACTAGCTGCAATGGATCATGGATCCACCAGGGGGAGCCGTGAAAAGCTGTCACACTGGAACTCATATGAAATAAACAGCTGATAGATCTACAGGTAGCCTACCTGATATAGCGGATATTTGTTAAGATATGTCACGGATAGGATCATATTCTGTGCTAAATAAGAGACATGTAATCATTTACAAAATATCACCATGTTTTTATTTAACAAAATAATGTTGTTTAATTCACGTTGGCGTAAGTGCAAAACCATCGCTATGTTTTTTCATCAGGAAATGCAGCCCGGCTCAAACAAACAATTTTTAATCATCATCCTCACGATCATTTAATGTATATGTTCGCAAATTGAAATGAATGCACTAATACATGTAGTTTAATCCACGTGAGTTTACAACAACAAAAATAATCGCTTTGTTTTTATATCACAACCGACCGGAGGAAAATGCAGCACGGCTCTCACTACCGATAATCAGTGGTGTAGTGGGCGTTGGGCGCTATTTGAATCATGATTTTTTTTTTAATAGTCTAACACATCTAAAATAATTACCAGTGTTATCAGTTGCAAGTGTGTGTTTGTTGTAATAATGACGAAAACATAATAGGCAGATTTCTCAGTAATTATAATAAAAACGTAGCTCAAGCATTTATGCAACTTGATTTGAAGCGCGTGTGTGTGAGAGGGGCAGCACCGTGTGTGTTTGTAGGGTGACAAGAGACAAGCTGTCCCGCACTGTGCGGGACTGCACACACAGCATTTTTATTATTTGTGGCGAGTCCCACAAATTGAGACTATGTCTCGCATATGAGTGATAGTCGCGCAGAAAGGCCGGATCGGTTCGCTGACAGCCGGCACCGCCCTTTATTATTATATTGTCTCAACGGCATCATGTAAATTGCGCTGACAGGCGACACAGAGGTCGCCCCCCCCCCCCCCGTTGACAGTTCACGAGCGCGTCCATAGTGTCTCCCGTCCAACCACCACTACCCGTCCACACCCGCCCCGTCCACCCAGTAAATAAATCCCCACTACACCACTGCCGATAATCCTAATCCTACGGGTAAACAATAATATCTACAGTGTTAATAGTTTACTGTATTATTAGTGTCTAATATATTACTGCTATAACAATCACACATTGAGTTGCTAAAATCAGACCGTTTGAATACAGTCTGAATGAAACGGCAGCTCTCAGGTGCCTCTCGGGTGTGTGTATCAGTGTTGGGACTAACGCGTTACAAACTAACGCATTACTGTAACGCAACTACATTTTGCGGTAACTAATAACGTTACTAGTTACCTATTCCCATTCAGTAACGCCGTTATAGTTACTGTGATTTAAATGGGTTACACTCAGTGGCGGCGCCAGAGATTTTCTCTAGGGGGTGCTGTGGGGTAGCTTGACGTTTCATAGAGGGTGCTCAAACATTAAGGGTTTCCCATTAATGCACCAGCGCTACAGTTGAATTTTCTACTGCAACACTCCCCACGCACACACAGTGTACCCGCGACTGTTACAATGAAGGCTCGGTAATCAGCTCACGGCATATAGGTGTAATCAGGGGTAAAGTGCTATTTTTACAAGTGGGGAGTGGACCTCACTTCCTCTAGGAGGGTCCTCCCGGGGAGATTTCTTTTTAAATATTGAAGTTAAAAGCATCAATCTGGTGCACTTTGAGAGCAAAATGAAGAGATCTATGGATACATCTCTCAACATACATATGAAACAGAACTGTAAACAGATTTTCTATTTCTTTATAGATATTTGACAAATCACTCCCCTTTTAAAACAAACCGTTTGAGACCCACTGAGATAACTAGACTAAAGTTAGCTATCTAAATACTGAGAGTCCTTTACTTCACCTGAGCTGAGGTTATCTGAGACTCTCAGTCTGACAGGAGGAGAGAGTTCTCTATCCACCTTGTTGTTGAAAAAGCTCCTTATATCCGTTAGCTTGGCTAGCTAGCACCAGATGCTAACCACACCGATCTCCGGTAGATACCCACCGGTGCGTGAGCTCTCTCTCTCGCTCGCTTGCGCACGCACACAAAATGGCTCGTGCCACATACACACACGCACGCACGCACACACACACACACACGCACGCACGCACGCACACACACACACACACACACACAGAGCAGAGCTTGAATGAAACACAGAGACCCAAGTAAGCTACTTGTACTCACGAGGCCTATTATGTGCATAATCCCTCTCGCTTTCAGTTGGTTTGGATTGAGTGTCCACATGTGGACGTTTAAGGACTAAAAACGATCCATTTGTCACTTTGCTGTTAGCAAATAATGTGGGGCTCCAGCTAACAGGAAGTCACTCAAGTGTCACAAAGTAATTTAGCCTATGGGTAGTTAAAAAAATCTAATGGGTGCTGGCCATTGGCCTAATCATATCACCTGTGTTGGCTTTATGTTTTTGGTCAAACATTTGTTTGTTTCACATTTGCATTGATGTAATCAATAATCTTTCTGATTTAATTTAATAAAAATAATAATAATAATTTTAGAAAAAAAAAAAAAAACATATATTTCTAGAGGGTGCTTAGGGGGTGCTTTGGCAATCCTGGGGGGTGCTTCAGCACCCCCTAGCTCCCCCCTGGCGCCGCCCCTGGTTGCACTGCGTTACATTATGTGATCCAACTGAACCGAATCTCCCTGCGGATGTAATTTACAGTTGAATACAGCGATGTCCTCTCACAGTACCATGGAAAAGTGAAAGTGACCAGAGAGGAGTGATGATTGGTTAACGCGGGGTAACATTTCAGGGTAAGCCAATCAGAGACAGAGTTGGGCGGGTCTTGCTTTATGGGGAAAATACACAGACACACACACACTTGCTAACACACACATATACACTGCAATGCCCACCACCAGCACACACACACACACAATGGCAGATGCAAGTATCAGCGAGAGCAGCAGCGCATTTACAACTTGGAGATATAACCACTATTTTCAATTTGTGGGGATAAAGGACGCACAACATATTACTGTCAAATGTAAACTGTGTGCAGGACAGAAAGCATTGTCCACATCGAATAACAGCAATGCCAATCTCCTGAAGCACCTAAGTAATGTACATGGGGCTATAAAACTAGTCGCCAAAGACCCCACCGTCTCAACCACCGGCAGTGACCCAGATGGAGCAACACCATCTAAACAGCCAAAAAATGTTTTTTTTAAAATTGCCACATGTCACCCAGAGTCAACTAAACAGATTGATTGCTGAAAATGGTTTGTTTGTCTTCAGTGTCAGTCTGACAGTTTATTATTTATCTAATTGTTACTGCCAAAAGAGTGTAGTTCTTGTTTAATTGTTACACTGCCAAAATAGTGCAGTTGTTGTTAATGTGTACACTGTGGTGATTGACATTATTCACCCACGGATCTATGGGTTGGGGTATTGTTCTGCACGGACATTTTAGTGAACCGGACTTCCTGTTTCCGCCGGTCTTCGCTTCCCGGGCATGAAGTTGTTTTCAATGGTTTTCAGATGCTAAATAAAAGTCTAGCTTGTACCTTTGATACCCCGCCTCCGACTCCCATCTCTCGGCACCACAACACTGCCAAAAGAGTGTAGTTGTTTTTATTTCATATTGCACTACTTAGAACTTGATTGTTGAGGCTACAATAAAGATGCCTGCTTTATTGTTATTGCACAGATTACAGGTACTGAGACAACGAAATGCAGTTTAGCTTCTCACGGTGCAACAAGCAGTTAAGTGAAAAGTAATGTACACGATCTACAGAATAAAATATATAATTAATTTAATGATGAATAAACAGTGAGGGGTATGAATACACTAGATATACACAGCAGCCTGTGAGCAGTATTAACAGTGTGTATGAATATGCTAAGATATATAAAGTAGGAAAACGGTAAGCAGTGCAAGTATAGTATAAAATATATGGATATTAATTTCATGATAAACATTGTGGAACATTGATGAAAAATGTGAATGGAAGTGGCGACACAAAACAACAACAAACTTTTGCCGAGCCAATGGAGAGTTTCATCAGCAGGGGTACAAACCACCAATGCTCGAGATACCAGCGAGTCGACAGAGTGAATTATATCTGCATTTTTCTCTTTTGAGAAGCCCCCACCCCCCATATTGCCTATGCGGCATGCTGAAAACTCTTTGTTTAAAACTAATTGGCCATCGCAATGTGTGGAGTAAGTCTCCCAAGGGGGATGGTGGTCACATTCCACAGCTCTCCCCCCTCCTGTGATCTCCCAAGCCCCAGTCTGTAGGTTTGTGTTCACATAATTTAAACTGTCGCACGTTCTGTTTTTTCTATCGCGCATTGCCTGTATGAAAGGGTCTGTGCCGGAAATATCAAACATTTAATAAAAGTGAAAAACAATGAACAAGACTTAACTAGGGAGCTATTTCGGGGTCATAAGTTTTGATCATTCAAAAAAATGCAATTTATTTGAAAGTTCAAGTTTTAATCCTGAACTTTGAAAAATACTATGATGTATTCAAACATAAAAAAAGTATTTGAAATCATTTTTCAGGTTGAATATTATTTTGATTCAGTTCAGCAATTTTTTTGGAATAAAATATTTATTTTCAGATTTCACTTTTATACATATTTTGATATTTTAATCCTTATTTTTTTCATTTGCAGATTTTTCGTTTTCAGGTTTCACCTTCAGATCGTTTTTCACTTTCAGACCTTTTTTTCGCTTTCAGATCTTTTTTTTCGATTTCAGACTTTTGGCTCTGATGTTGCGTGGGGGGACGGGGCTTAGCAAAGAGTAGTTTGGCATCCTGAGTGGCAGGCCTCCCTCTGTCATGTTGCCTTCAAGGATGTTAGGTAGCGCGAGAAATATAACTCAATACTTTCTATACACAATACTCCCGTGATAGGTGGTAAACTGATACCAGTGTCAAAGTTCATGTAAGCAAGCTGTTGAGCATCGTAATTGGCAACAATCAAGGTATAAGAGCAATAAACTGTGCTAGAATGTGAAATTACGTATCCGCAATCAAGCATTGTCCTTCCCCACTTCCAGATCGCTCCATGAACGCAGCATAGTATTGGCTTGGTTTTTGCGATCATAATCAGATTACCTTTATTCGTCCCACAGGGGATACATTTACATTGTTACAGCAGAGAAGAGCCAAAAACAGCTTAATGCTACCTAAAACATGCATACAAAAGTATTAAAGATTTAAAAAAGAAATTATATATTTTAAAGTTACACATTTTACATAATACACACCCTGTAACAGTTCTGCGGATTTAGCAGCACAGTTTTTAACGGCATATATTGCACATATTGCAAATATTGCACATAGTTGGTATTTATCAACAAGAGGTGTCATAGTCTGGGTTGTTTTGTGCTGGGTCTCTAGAGGCTGTGCTGGTTGTATAGTCTGACCGCTGCAGACCGTGAGACAGCGGGGGATGGCGTCAGGTCCACCAGAACAACCTGCTGGCTCGTTGCGGATACGTAATTTCACATTCTAGCACAGTTTATTGCGTTTATACCTTGATTGTTGCCAACTACGATGCTCAACAGCTCGCTTAACGGAACTTTGATGCTGGTATCAATTTTATTATTTCCCACCTATCACGGGAGTATTGTGTATAGAAGTATTGAGTTATATTTCTCGCGCTACCTAACATCCATGAAGGCAACATGACAGAGGGAGGCCTGTCACTCAGGATGCCAAACTACTCTTTGCTAAGCCCTGCCCCCCCAAACAACATCAGGGTCAAAAGTTTGAAAGCGAAAAAAAAAGATCTGAAAGCGAAAAAAAAAGATCTGAAAGCGAAAAACGATCTGAAGGTGAAAAGCAATGTGAAACCTGAAAAAACAAGATTTGAAACTGAAAAAATAATTATTTTGAATCTGAAAACGATAAAAAATGTAACTGAAAAAAATAAGGATTCAAATATCAAAATATGTATAAAAGTGAAATCTGAAAATAATTTTTTTATTTAAAAAAATTGCTGAACTGAATCAAAATAATATTCAACCTGAAAAATGATTTCAAATACTTATTTTTATTTTGAATACATCATTTAATTTTTCAAAGGTCAGGATAAAAACTTTTCTTTTGAATGATCAAAACTTATGACCCTGAAATAGCTCCATATTAACGTATTCATAATCATTCATTATATTTATTCCGTTTGGATGTAGGATTTTTGACTTTGTTTAGAGCAGTGATCTTCTCTGCAGCAGAGAGCTAAGCACACCCCCAGCCACTGGGATCCGCTGGACTTTTGACTGGGACACACTCATGTGAGTCCTATCTGGAGTGCTACATCTGTATAACCTAGTCATTTCAAATATACTGACAAAACACTTACAATTATCAAACAGACTAAGTCTGCAGAGTGGCCGTTGGACAACTTTACAATCCCTGAACGCAAACAAGCGCTGCTGTTCCAGCTGTTTCCGTTGTGTTTTGAGCTTCTTGCAGCATTTTTTTATTTGCAGCGGTTTGTATTTGCAGCATTTGGTTTATACAGCACTTTTAGTAAACCCTGCTCATGTTTCGCCAAGTTGTCGTCTAGCAATAGCAGTAGCTTATCTGTTAGGCAAATCAATCATTTGATCTAGATTTGATATGCTATGGATCTCTTGTGCAGCAATTTGAATTTAGCTCGGGAATGGCAGGCCTGCGCACTAACAATATACGCTACTATATCTTTGTTTTGTTTTGTTGTTTTTGTTTGTTTTTGCCTGTCCTTGTTTGTCTACCCTCCCTCATAATGTAAAGCGTCTTTGGTTTCAAGAAAAGCGCTATACAAATATGATTTATTATTATTATTATTATTATAGAGGTAACCAGAAAGTGCATGGAAAGGCTGTGTTGAATGAATAACTTCCAACCAGAAATGTGGCTTCACTTCCCGGAAAGTGTAATTCAGGAAAGGATTGTGAGGTTACTTTCATACAGGTTTGACATTTCTTTGACTTGGGAGGGAGCACCCAGACTGAAATGTCTACTATGACAGACAGTGTTTGCAGCTAGAACAAGAACATTACGTGTCTCTGCTCAACACTGTACCATACTCACTCTGTGATCTACTATCTCTCACGTGATGGGGCCGCGGGGCCCGTCAGACGGCCGCCCCCAGGTGCAGCTGCACTGTCTGCACGGTGCTGCTCAGTGTTGAGAGGGGACATGTGGGGCTTCGGAACAGACTGACAGACACATTAGGAAATGGGACAAAGTCTTGCAGAAGTTATGTCTGGAATGTGTAGAGAAACAGAAGAAGACAACGTTTCATAACCAAACTATATGAAGGTTATGGTAACGGTGTAATCTCCCAGTTTATCAGCAATATAAGTCCTTAACCCCACGGCCTTGTTGATAATTGTCAAGGATATTGGCCAAGCCGGGAATATCATTTACATCAGAATGTGCAGTAATTTAGTTTAGCAATTGACTTCTTGTAACTGGGATCAAGGTCATGGGTCATGTCTGCTTTATGATGCACTTCATTTTCCGACTAGTTTTGGCTACTTTACTTCCTCGTACATGATAATAGAGAATTACTTACTAAATAACTATTGGATTGACCATCAAAATGGTAGAACAAACATTTTTGTTGTGTACATACTGATTGCAGGTGATGATATTGATTTTTAACATTAATTAATTAAGGTACCACTTTACAATGAGACTACCCTAATAAAGGATTCAATAGCCGCTTTCACACCAAGTACTTTGCCGTACTTAGTTCCCAGCACTTAGTACCCCCATGGAACTAAGAGCCGATCGCGTTCACACCGGAATAAGTCCCTGAGGGAAGATTACGCAAATGAAGCCGCTGAAGTCACTTCTTCTTCTTCTGCTTTGGGTTTACTGGCAGGCCGCAAACAACTTCATGGCGTATACTGCCACCTGAAGCCCCGGCCGGAAACCATCTTGATGTTTCTTGGCATCTCTTTATGACCATTTATTTATGAGTTACTAACATTTAAAACTACCAAAAGGGAGCCTTGTTGTAAAGTGTAAGACACATTCCCATTTATTAATGAGTTACTACCATTTCTAATAAGGCTTAGCAGTACAGATAAATGTGAGCTCACTATTTGGCAAGCAACCGGTCACTGTTGCCCTGTTGTCTTATAAAAGCTTATTAATGATTTATAAAGTTTTCCCAACTTAATTAATTAATTAATTACAAACTATTCGTAAACCCTTTATAAGGGTAGTCTTATTGTAAAGTGGTACCAAGCCAGGTTCAAAATGGTTGTTTCATTTTGTAGTCATATTAGAATCTAAAGTTTTTACAGAAGGGATTTTGGATATCTATTTTTATCACTCCATAAAGACAGCCCTAAAATATGAATTTTCGGCACGTTTTTAGGTATAACATGTTATATAATTCAGGCTATGCATGATATATGAACAAACCCTTCTGTAAAAACCTTCAGAATATTGATAGGAATATAACTGGAAGGTTTGGTGTATGTGTAAGTGCTACTGAAGTGGACATTTCTCACTCAGAATAGGAGAAAAAACTCATTTTGAGAAAACGACCTTTAAAGATTACTGTGTTGCGCTACCTAAACGACCATGGTACGTTTTAACCATTTGTTCTAATTAAAAAAATTAAAAAAACAGAAACGGGTCGTTTTTTTGTTTTTCAATTTTGCCCCAACACAGAAAAACGGAAATTCAGCTCGTTTTTCTTCTTTTTTTTTTTTTACTGTTAAAACAAATATACCACTCAATGTTTTGTTTCCATAGGTGGGTGGGTCTCAAGTAGGGATGGGTACCGAGCCCCGGTATTAAATGGGCCCCGGGGCTGAATTATTAAAGACTGTGGTACCATTAAGGTCCGGCGTTATCTTTCTTTTTATCGGTACTGGAGACATGTAAAACATAAATGTCATATGCAGACCCAGCGTCATGGGCAGGCCCCATGGGGCCGGGCCCGCCCATTCAGGATTTGGGCCCGCCCATCCAGGATTTGGGCCTGCTGTTTTAATCAGGGCTGAATACAACATTTTAATTGTTTTATTATTATGTTTATTGTTGTTATTTGTAGGGCTTTGTCCTAATATTTATTTTTGTTTTAAACTATGTTGAAAGATTAGTTTAATATCATTTTTTTATTTTGCTAGGAAATTCTGAATGAAAGGCTGCGTGCGAGACTGGTTTTTCGCTGGGTTGAGTCGTGTGGGTTTTTGAGTGAGATGCGGCGCAGCAGCCTGTCAGTTTACTCTTGCTAGGTTAGTTTGGCTATTATCATTTATATTTATCTGCAACAATGGATATCAGGAAGTGGTTCATGAAAGGAATATGGTAACTCAGCGCCAGATGCAGGCACATTAGAAGACATCAATTACGTTACCAACGAGCTAGCAAGCCAGCCAGGGACAAGGGAGGCTGGCAATCAATTATATTTTGAAGAGAAATTGACTCTCAAGCCGGTTCTCTCACACAGGGCCGTATTCAGGATTTCCTAAATACTGAGGTCCAAATATGTTAGGGGGGTTCGGGGGATTATCATGATCTAGTTAGGTGCTTTTTAAGTCCTGTGGGGGGTCACACAATGGATAATATATTGATTTCAAACCATGTTAGTGGGCTCACAATGTCAGCATAAATTATTTTTGAAAGTGTAATGCATAAGAATCAGTTGATTGTTACTATTAATGATCTGGACATGCAGAAGAGGCTAAAATTATCACAAAACATTGTCCACATTCATTTTCCATGTCTCTCTCCTTTCCATAACCTGCAGCCTCTCTTCCATCTTCTTTAGTTTCTCTGTCTTCTTCCTGTTCACTACTCTCTCTGTCCTCTACTATTTCTCTTTGTTCAATCTCTCCCTCGTTGTTCACTTTTTGCTCCTCCTCACTTGTCGCTCCTGCCAGTGAATTAAAAGCAATTAAGCAATTTAGTTCATTTCACTTGTTTGTTTGCATTATTTTTGTCATTTAAATCTGTTTTGTTTGATTCTCAAAAGAGAACAAAAATGTAAGCAAATTGTGTTTTATACAATTGTATGTTATTATGACATCATAACTGCAATAGATATATTTTGTTTAAAAATTATGCCTATTATAAATTAAGACTATTGTTATAGATATACTGTATATATAGATATATAGATAGATAGATAGATGGATAGATAGATGGATAGAGATAGATAAATAGATGGATAGAGATAGATAGATAGGGTTATTAAGCCTACGTTCTTTTGTGTGACTGCAGTTCCTCCCTGACTTCCATCACTTTCTCTCTCTCTTTCTCTCTGCCTGTCATGTCTCTTCCTTACCAAAGCTGAACTTCGACTGACGTAGTCTTTTTATTATATCTGAGTCAGTGAAAACAACACAATGTTATATCTCCATTGTTTTACTCAAATTGAAATGAAAGAAAAGCATTACAACGTTTGTTAAAAGGTAATCCTTCTGACATTGGATGAATGTAATTGACTTTAGCTCTCTAGCTAGTTTATTCACACAATTTAAATCTAAGTAGGCCTATAGCCTATAGCTGCAATATAAGTTAGTGTGCATGTTGTCGGAAGTCCACTGACTAACGAAGAGCGTTCACATAGGATCTGCTGGTCATATGATGTCCTGATGAACAGAAACAAAGCAGCCCTCTGGACTCAGATCTCTCTAGATACCTCATCACTCCTCCGCTGCTCCGGTTCAAGTCAGGGCTGCGGTGTTTTTTTTGGTTGATACGGTTGATACATGTCGTCTTCTTCTGTTTGCTTTAATCAAGGCTACGTAGTTATGCAGCGCCCCCGTCGGCAGTAAATGGAAGTACTACAAATAACCCCGTTTAGTGCAGTTATTTCACAAGTTTTGTATACACAGCTCGAAAAATATTACCGAGGTCCGGACCTCGGTGACCTCAATGGTAGATACGGCCATGCTCTCACAAACTCCTGCTCTGTTCGCAAGCAGACCGCTGCACACGCTCTCTGCCTCGCTCAATCTCTCTCTCTCTCTCTCTCTCTCTCTCTCTCTCTCTCTCTCTCTCTCTCTCTCTCTCTCTCTCTCTCTCTCTCTCTCTCTCTCTCTCTCTCTCTCTCTCTCTCTCTCTCTCTCTCTCTCTCTCTCTCTCTCTCTCTCTCTCTCTCTCTCTCTCTCTCTCTCTCTCTCTCTCCTTTCTCTCCATCGCTCAACCTCACCACTCACCTCTCCACCCTGCGTGTTGCCCAAGTTGGCACAGCGTTACAAATTTGCCACAAAAAAACCAATGGATGTAGCCTATAATAAGACCGTTAACAGCCTTATGGCAACCTGAAACCCCTCTGTTTCCTTAACAACAATTCACGAGCTTTTTTATTTAAATTAAATACATAATATTTCACATCAAAAGAAACAACAATATTTTAATAAATCGTATTAAATAATGTGATGACAGAATTGTAAACAGAATAGCTGAAACTTTAACAAAATAAATGACTCAGTTACCTTTAATCATTAACCCATGTTTGTATAATTGAGTTAACTCCGTGTGTTGCTGCTAGCATACATAACATCTGACGTGGAAAAGGAGGTAAATTATTTTAAAAGGTTGAGTAAGTAATAATCGACTTTGGTTGAAGTTTATTATAATATTGATATTTTATAAAGATCTATATATAACATTGATTAACCCCATTTAAAATATATATATGTTTTTGTATAATGTTCTGGGCTGATAGTGCCTTATTTTCTATTTGAAAATACATGGCAATTTTATTAATAGAGCAGATGAAAAGATTTGCAGGAGGATCAATTCTTCATGGCTCTCTAGATCAGGGGTGGGGAACCTTTTCCTTCTCAAGGGCCATTTCAATTTTTTCAACATCCTCCGAGGGCCGTACAAATTATTGACCTCTTCTTAAAAAAACTAAAATCACAGCACATTCATTTAGCCTTTCTTTCATGCTGTGCAAAGAAAAAGCAACCTCTTAATCCAGATATCTTACCATGACTCGCGCATTCATGCACGTGCACGGTTGTGACATGACCACCAAAACAGAAAGATATGGACACAAGATGTGAGCAAATGTATTTAGTTTCCTATCCATGTGGACATGATTTAAGTGGGGGAGGACCTAACCTCCTCTATGGGGGTCCGGGGGGCATGCTCCCCCAGGAAGATTTTTTTTAATTGTTGAAGTTAAATGCATCGATCTGGTGCACTTTGAGAGCAACATTAGGAGATCTATGGATACATCTCTCAACACCCATATGAAACAGAACTGTAAGCAGATTTATTTTTCTTTATGGATATTTTACAAATCACTCCCCTTTCAAACTGTATTCTTGTTTATTAATAACAACTTTATTTTACTGTCATATAGTGTAGGAGCCATGAAACGTGTTTAGTAATCCTTTATGTTTTAATATAAGATATTTGTTTGATCACTATCGATTGGTTGGCTTGGGTCACATGGTTATGGGCGGCACTCATTATAATCTTGTTCACCTGCGTGAGGTGTGTGTGTGGAAGAGAGGGTGACACAGGGCCGTTGTACTTTTTTGTTGACCGCAAGGTTTACGATTGCTTTGATTATTATAACAATGTATATGTCTGATCACCGAGTTTTTTCATTAAACTACAATACTATGAAACAGAGCTTTTGATTTCAGCAAGTACTTTTTTAGCGTGTCATACAATATCAAACAGGCCCGGCCTCAGCCTCTCAGCGACTTTGTTTGTTTCCTGCTGTCGCTATACATTTGTCAACAAAAAAAACAACAACCACACAAGGCGTAAGGCGATCATCATCAAACAGCGCATGGATTGAGGATCTATTGGATGAGAATGGAGATATGGAAATAATTCACGGAGGTAAGCACTGGCTGTTAATAAAGACTGCAGTTTTGGAAGCCGCATTCAACGCGGATCACAGCCAGGTAAGCCTTACCACTGAATGTGAACATATTCACCGCTGTGTATCTCCGCTGTATAACTCCGCTCTGTCGCA
This sequence comes from Notothenia rossii, assembly GCF_949606895.1. Lineage (NCBI taxonomy): Eukaryota > Metazoa > Chordata > Actinopteri > Perciformes > Nototheniidae > Notothenia > Notothenia rossii. Next base: position 27,675,137 of record NC_136908.1, read on the forward strand.
TGGAAGTTGCGCTGCTCTGTTGATGTGGAAATGTGATGATTTGAAGGAATTTTCTTCCGATCTTTGAGTGTTTTACCATCAAACGAATGCACTGAGGAAGCTTGAATAATCAAACGGAGAAAATGAGTCAAATAAATGTTGACGTGGAAAGTGTTGAAATGGACTATGGGAAAAGAGAAAGCAAACTCACTGCGAAGGCATTGGTAAATAACATCGAAAAACTTCAACGGGAACGTAAAACCAGTGTGAACAAAATAAAAGCACTCATACCAGAAATAAAAGGACACATGAGAGAAAGGGGAAATGCCTCACGTGTGCAAACTCAATTAGATAAATTAATTCAACTGAGTGAAAAAGCCATTATCTCACATGAAATGTTGATTCCTTTACTCCCAGAGGATGAACTAAAGAAACAAAAGGAATGGTTGGCCAGTATCTTGCACTACAGTGAAAGCTTTCAGAGGGACATTAAACTGTGGTTAAAGGAGCCACAAGAGGATTTTGCCACCATAACTGCGGCCGTGCTGGATATTCCAACAACAGATGACATACAGGATGATGTACAACCTAGTGACAGTGTGTCAAATGGGGAAATCAGAAGAAGAGCAACCCGATCACAAAATTCTGCTTTGGGGAAAAAGTCTGTAGTTTCTAGTGCTTCGTCTGCATGCCTTAAAACAGAGGCTGACCTGGCAACTTTAGTGGCAAGAAATAAACTATTAAAGGACAAACATGAACTGGAGGAAGAAGAGGAGTGAATAAGGAGCAAACTTCAGATGGAGGAGGAGCGAATAAGGAGGAGAAAGGAGCAACTTCACATGGAGGAGGATATTGCAGCACACATGGCTAAATTAGATGTGTTGCAAACACGGAGCATCCTAAGTGGGAAAAGTTCAAAAACAAAGCATTCGGATGGAATGAACTCCTATATTGAACAAAGAAATCTTAAACCACAAGCCCCCTACACTGCCAAGGACAATATAAATACTCCACAAATGAATACTGGAGATAGCTTGAACGCAAGTGAAGATCAAAACAACATACTGGGCATTATGAGAAAACAAAATGAAATAACCACACTGTTAATACAACAGCAATGTCTTTCTTCCTTGCCAAAGAGAGAGATTCCAGTTTTTGATGGCGACCCGTTAAAATATCATACATTTATGAAGGCTTTTGAGAATGGTGTTGAGAAAAACACAAACAGCTACAGTGACCGACTCTATTTTTTGGAGCAGTACACTCAGGGTCATCCCAAAGGACTTGTTCGAAGTTGCCAGCATATGGATCCAGAGAGGGGATATGTCAAGGCTAAAGCTCTAATCAGGGAGCAGTTTGGAAATGAGCAGAAAGTGGCATCTGCATATTTGCAAAAGGCTCTTTCATGGCCTCCTATAAGAACCGAGGATGTTAAGGCTCTGCAAGACTACAGTTTCTTCCTTAGAGCATGTGCAAACGCAATGGAAGAGGTGCAGTATTTGCATGAGCTTGACATGGCTGCAAATATGGTGATCATAATAAAAAAGTTACCTTATCAATTCAGAGACAAGTGGAGAACGTTAGCCTGTGAGCTGCAGGAGAGGAACAGCCGCAGAGCAACCTTCTTTGACATCACACATTTCATTGAGAGACAAGTTAAAATCTTGACCGACCCAGTGTTTGGAAACATTCAAGATGCTCCCTTCATAACAACAAATACTGGTTTAAACAGATCACAGCCTCGTTCAAGTTTAAGAGGAACTAGCTTTGCCACTACTGTAGCCCCTGTAGAAAATGAAACCCAGACAGATACTGAATGGAAGGAACACATTTTGACAAAACGGAGGACATGTCTGTGCTGCGGAGGAGGTCACACCTTGGACTCATGCCATCAGCTTGAAAAAGAAACGCACAAAGAGAAGATAGGCTTCTTGATGGAAAAAGGTGTCTGTTTCGGCTGTTTGTGCGTGGGGCACATTAGCAAAAATTGCAATAAGCGAATTTCCTGTTCAAAATGTGGCTTCAGACATCCAACCATACTTCACCTCCCTTCCAATGAAGCAAGACACAATCCTGCTCTAGCCAGGAATAAATCAGAGCTATCAGTGGACAGCACACTGGTGTCAAGTGGCCTTACAGGGGCTGGTGATGACAACTGTAAACTTCCTATTGTTCCAGTGCAAGTCAAGTCAACGAAGGGCAGCCAGATTGTCACCACCTATGCTTTCTTGGACCCAGGAAGTACAGCAGTGTTTTGTACAGAGGATTTGATGCATGAGCTCGGCCTAACGGGAAAGAAGGCGCAGATTCTTTTACGAACCATGGGCCAGGAGAGGGTCGTAAATAGCCATATTGTGTTCGGACTAGAAGTGGCTGGCTTAAAGAATGACAATTTCTGTGAACTGCCACAAACCTACACCCAAGAGTGCATGCCTGTCCACAGTGGGAACATTCCTAGACAAGCAGACCTACAGAGATGGCCTCATCTGAAAAACGTGAATTTACCTGAAATAAATGCAGGGATTGGACTATTGATAGGAACCAATGTTGCTAAGGCTTTGGAACCATTGGAAGTCATACGCAGCGTGGATGATGGACCCTATGCAATCAGGACAATCCTAGGCTGGACAGTGAATGGACCACTTAAAGGAGTGAGTGGAAATGCAATGGATTTTGACAAACCAGAAGTATCAGTGAACAGAATTTCAGTTATGAATTTGGATGAACTTTGGCAACAGCAGTTCAGCACAGACTTCCCTGAATGCAGATTGGAGGAACAAGCTGGAATGTCAAGAGAGGATGTCAAGTTTATGGAGTTAGTCGAAAACTCTGCAAAACAAGTGAATGGCCATTACCAAATTGGCTTACCTTTAAGGGAAAATGAGCTTAGCATGCCCAACAACAGGAAGATTATTGAGCAGCGTGCTTTGTACCTGAAGAAGAGGCTTCAAAAGGATACATCTTATCATGCAGATTATACTGCATTTATGAAGGACCTTGTTGCCAAAGGTTATGCTGAGAGGGTGCCAGAAGGTGAATTGGAACGCAGAGATGGAAAAGTGTGGTACATCCCGCATCATGGTGTTTACCATCCTACAAAAAAGAAAATCAGAGTTGTATTTGACTGTGGGGCAAGTTTCCAGGGAACATCTCTTAACGCTCAGCTCCTTCAGGGACCAGATCTGACTAGTTCATTGCTGGGAGTACTGACCAAATTTAGAAAAGAGTCAGTGGTGATCATGGCAGACATTGAATCCATGTTTCACCAAGTGAGGGTACCACCTGAAGATGCTGATTTGTTGAGGTTTCTCTGGTGGCCGGATGGGGACTTAAATCAAGACCTCACTGACTTCCGAATGATGGTGCATCTCTTTGGGGCGACATCCTCTCCAAGTTGCGCAAATTTCGCTCTCAGGAAATGTGCTGAAGACAACAAGGAGCAGTTTAGCAAGGAAACACTGGACAAGGTTCTATTTTGCTTCTATGTTGATGATTGTCTGGTTTCAGTGGCTACGGAAGAGGAAGCAGTGTCTTGTTATCATGACCTTGTCTCTATCTGTGCTAAAGGTGGATTTCTGCTTACAAAATGGATAAGCAACAGATGGAATGTTCTAGCTGCAATACCTGAACGTCACAGAGCTAAGGGCATGAAAGGGTTGGACATGAACAAAGATCTGCTACCTATGGAGAGAGTACTTGGTGTGGAATGGTGCATTCAATCTGATACCTTTTTAAGTTCAAAATTGTAATCAAGGACCGACCACTCACCAGATGAGGAATTCTCTCAACTGTAAACTCCATCTTTGATCCTTTAGGAGTCTTGAGTCCTGTGGTATTGTCTGCAAAGAAAATCTTAAGGGATCTGTGCAGGAGAGAGCTCAGTTGGGATGACATTATACCTGAGTCAGTTGCTAAGGAGTGGATAAGTTGGCTTCAGGAACTCTGCCTGTTGGAAGACTTCCACATCATGAGATGCTTGAAGCCATTGGACTTTGGAGGGTTAACCATAGCACAGCTGCACCATTTCAGTGACGCAAGTGAGGATGGCTATGGCGTAGTGACTTATCTGCTGTCCCATAATGAAAACTCACACGTACATAGCGCTTTTGTAATGGGAAAGGCTAGAGTAGCCCCATTGAAGTCTGTTACCATTCCTCGCATGGAACTCATCGCTGCAACAATGGCAAGTCGCTTGGATGTCTTGTGGAGAAAAGAGTTGCACATAGATCTTCAAGATTCTGTGTTTTGGACAGACAGTGCATCAGTGCTAAAGTATATCAAGAATGAAACTTCCAGATTCAGAATCTTTGTTGCCAACAGAGTCTCAGAAATTCGCAAGGTTTCAAAACCCATTCAATGGAGATTTGTAGACAGTGCCAACAACCCAGTTGATGTGGCCTCAAGAGGTGCTAAAGTGGACGCATTTCTCAAGAACGCAACATGGTTGTCAGGTCCACGTTTTCTCCTTCAACCAGAGAGTATGTGGCCAATCAATCCTGAAAATGTCCACCAAGTTTCATCAGGTGACCCTGAGGTCAAGAAAGCTGTTGCAGTGAATGCAGTACAGGCCAGTGAAAGGGTTGATGCTGTGACTTGCATGATCCATTATTTCTCTTCCTGGACTGTTCTGAGGAAGTCCATTTATTGGATCCTGAGGTTTAAGAGATGGCTCTTGTCTTGTGCCCAGAAGAAGAAACAATTAAACATCGCTCTTGCACAATCTGCTCTAGATGTTGAACAACAAAGAAAGATAGTGGAGAAAGATATGAGCATTTTCAAGAAGGAGACAGTTTCCAGTTGCTTGTCAGTAGCGGAGCTTGAGAAGGCTGAATTGGAAATCATCAAGTTCTGTCAAAGGAAAACGTTTTCGGATGAACTTTCCCGACTGCAAAAGGGCAAAAGCGTTCTGGGTTCTAGCCACATTTATAGACTATGCCCACTAGTGGAAGATGATGTCCTAAGAGTTGGTGGTCGACTGAGTAGGTCATCTATGCCCGCAGAGGCTAAACATCCCGTCATACTAGCCAATGATTTCCCTATCTCAGAAGTTCTCCTAAGACATATTCATCAAGAAGTTGGACATGGTGGACGTAACCATGTGTTATCTAAGCTGAGAGAGAAATACTGGATCACTGGCGCTAGTACAGCCATACGGAGAGTTATATCTAAGTGTGTCACTTGTCGGAGACTGAATGCTCAGCCAATGTCCCAACAAATGGCAGATTTACCTTCTGAAAGAGTTACTCCGGACGAACCACCATTTACTCATGTTGGAGTGGATTTTTTTGGTCCGTTTCAAGTGAAGAGTAGAAGAAGCCTAGTGAAGAGGTACGGTGTCATTTTTACCTGCATGGCCATACGAGCAATCCACATTGAAGTGGCACCTTCACTGGACACGGACTCTTTCATTAATGCACTCAGACGCTTTATAGCAAGACGGGGTCAAGTTTTGGAACTGCGTTCTGATAATGGGACAAACTTCATTGGAGCAGAGCGTGAGCTGAGAACAGCCATTGAACAATGGAATCAGTCAAAGATCAATGATGTGCTTCTTCAGAAAGGATTCAAATGGACTTTTAACCCCCCTACTGGCTCTCACCATGGAGGTGCTTGGGAGAGGTTAATCAGGTCAGTGCGAAAAGTCCTCAACTCCACTTTGAATGTGCAAAACCTGGACGAAGAGGGCCTTCACACCGTTCTTTGTGAGGCAGAAGCTATCATCAATAGCCGGCCAATTACTAAGGCATCTACGGATCCTAACGACTTGGAGGCATTGACACCAAATCACCTGTTGCAGTTAAAAACCTTACCTTCTTTACCACCAGGAAATTTTCAAAAGGCGGACATGTATGCCCGCAGGCGCTGGAAGCAGGTTCAGTACATGTCGGACTTGTTCTGGAAAAGGTGGGTCAAAGAATACTTGCCCCAACTGCAGGAACGTCAGAGATGGTCAGGAGTGAAGCGCAACCTCATCCCAGGTGATATAGTTCTCATAGTAGACAACACAGCACCTCGTAATTCCTGGGTCATGGGAAAAGTTCTGCAAACCTTTCCAGACAAAAGAGGATTTGTGCGTCAGGTACGCATTAAAACAAAGACCAGCTGCTTCAATCGGCCAATAACTAAGATCTGTCTATTACAAAAGGCTGAACATGGAGAAAGAGTTGCTGATGTACCTCTGTGACATCTTTACCACAATATTGACTCTTTTTGACTGAAAGAACACAAGGATTATTTTTTGACTGAGCCTAGGTGGTGGTACCTTTTGGCCTAACTGACTTATGACTCGTATACAGAAAAGAAGAAGGAAAACTACAGATGCATCAACTGCATGGACTTGATTACCAAGCTATAATTGTCACATGTCTCCCTTTTGAATAATGTTAGTAATTATTATGTATACTAACCTAATAATTAGAGGCTGGTGTGTAGGAGCCACGAAACGTGTTTAGTAATCCTTTATGTTTTAATATAAGATATTTGTTTGATCACTATCGATTGGTTGGCTTGGGTCACATGGTTATGGGCGGCACTCATTATAATCTTGTTCACCTGCGTGAGGTGTGTGTGTGGAAGAGAGGGTGACACAGGGCCGTTGTACTTTTCTTGTTGACCGCAAGGTTTACAATTGCTTTGATTATTATAACAATGTATATGTCTGATCACCGAGTTTTTTCATTAAACTACAATACTATGAAACAGAGCTTTTGATCTCAGCAAGTACTTTTTTAGCGTGTCATACAATATCAAACAGGCCCGGCCTCAGCCTCTCAGCGACTTTGTTTGTTTCCTGCTGTCGCTATACATATAGTATTTTATACCAGTTTACTTTATTATCTTATTTTTTTATAATAACTATAATGATTATATAAAGGTGTGCCTTTACCTCAGTGGTTGTAGAAAAAGCTTCTTATATTCGTTGGCATAGCTAACTAACCAGATGCTAATAACAACTAAGTTATTGACTGTATGATCAGTATGACAGATGAACAGATCGCCACTGGGCTTTCAACTAAAGACACAGCCACGCAACAACTGCGGAATGTGTACGGCTCCTTATGGGTAGGCTACTGCCATTTTTGGAAGTGCCGGAGCGGTGTTCTGGTGCTCTCCGTCAGCACAACACCTCTGTCAGACGAGACATAATTACCACGTGATGACACGTTAGGCCCGTGTTGTGTTCAAGGACCCTGACCTTGGCCAGGAAAAACAGGCACTCGATTGTTTCATGTTTTTGCTGTCTAGATTTCTTTCATTTTTTTCTTTTTTGCGTGTGTTTATAAATCACCTCGAGGGCCGTGCCAAATGGTCTCGCGGGCCGTATACGGCCCGGGGGCCGGAGGTTCCCCACCCCTGCTCAAGATAAAGGCAGTATCTGTTTGCTAACCTCAGATATTTATTTATTTAAATAACTCGTGACCTTTGAATACATATTGCATACATGGCCTTAAAAAGGTCAAATATTACTTAAAGACTTTTTAATTCAGTCAAGAGAAGTGAAAAGAGAATAAAGGAAAGAAAATTGTTATAAGGGGTGATGTAACATTAATTACAGACATAATATGGCTAGGGAGACATAATGTGGCTGATCGTGCGTTGATCTTCGGACTGGTTCAATCCCCACTGCAGTCAGCATGTCGTTGTGTCCCATGGGCTTCAACCCAAATAGCTCCTGTGAGGATTTTCCACTCCACAGTATTGAGCGTAAAGGTAAAAGCAACTAACAAGTGACATGTAGAGCTCAGTGGCACTCAGACTCTACAGGGGTCATTTTGTGATCATGGGGCATCACCCTTGTACAGCATCCGGACAATATCATATGGAGTCAGACACTGAAAGTGTGCTGGAGGCTGATGCGTTGACTGGGACTGATGGAAAGATGAGGCTGATGAGACTGAAGAATCTGCGAGGAACGAACTAGGGGCAGAGAAATAATCATATTTTAATCATACAGAGAAATAATCATATTTCTCTGGAAAAGACCAAGAATAAATCTATGAAAAAAAAATTTATTTGCACTTTTTTATCAAATAGGACACGAATAACCACAAACCATTTTTTTTTTTTTTTTACTGACCTCACAGTTTTGTTTTTATGAGCCTCTGGTCGTGCTGGCCTGTTATGGTAAAAGTGCCTTTTCAGTACAGTATTTGTATGCATCAAACTCAAATAAGACACAAACTCAAATAAAACATTTTCTTTTATCGAAGATGAGCAATATATACAACCAGATATATTCATAAAAAATAATAAATAATAATTGTAAAAAATAAAAAAAGTAATGTTCATCTTACTGCGTATGCTGAATTGGCCTAACAGCAAACAACTGGCCTAACTTGCTCATCTGTGTGCAACTTTGGGCTGCATTTCATGCATGAAAGGTGCTATATAAATTATTATCGCTCTTTCACTCTGAGACTCATAAGGCAGTACTAGATTTAGTAATATTTCCATGAATCTAGCTATTTACCACATTTTATTGGAAAACATCTCTGAAACTCTGAAAAAGTCATATTGCTAGTTTACAATATGAAGGCCAATTCGAACATATTTTATAATTACACCCTTGTTACAAAAATGTTTTCTGCATTAATTGTCTAATTTTGTTCAGTAAGTGCTCTGACACTAACATACTGTATGTCAAATGATATGTTTACCTTACAAAAGTTGACCAAAAAGAGTGATTTCTTCAGGAGTGATTTTTAGCATGCCAACTTTCTCATGCGGCTTTCGCAGCAGCGCTTTTCCCTTTCTAGCTCCGAGCGGGAGCTTTTCTGGTTCAGCTCCGATTTCCCTTTTCTGCTCCCGCTCTGTTCGCACCGCCCAGAGCTGCCGCTGCTGCATCATAACGTCACCGTTTACGTGCCTGCTTCATAAAATCCAAACCGCGCGGAAATCCCTCACATCGACGACAACAACAACAATGGCCGATTGTATTGAAGCGCTGTTCGCTTTGGTTATCCTCTTACGAAACGAAATGGAAGGCATCGGACGACTTTACAAGGGACGACTTTACTTGGAACTTTCCAAACATCACATGCGAAATGCAAGACTTCTTTGTGGTCTTCAGCATCTACTTCAACAACGAATCCGTAGGAAAAAGAAGGTAAATATACGTCCTATTCCCCTGCCCCCGCCTCGACGTAAGAAAGACGTAAGAAACGCCGCCTCTTAGCTCCGAAGCTCTTGCCTCTAGACCGACCATTTTTTGGAGCTGGAAGTGAACTTAAATTAAACTTCCGTTGGGTTGCTTCAGTTTAAGATTCACCCTGTAATAGATGTGAAACATGTGATGGAGCATTACTAACCTGACTCAGATGATTTGTTTCACCAAACCATCTAGGAAAGCTCCAATCGGAAGCCATTTGGAAAAGGGCAGGCTCTTTCAAAAATACTTGGCAGGTGTTTGGATCAATTTGTCTATCACCTACTATCATGGGCCACTTCCATAGGTGGCGCGTGAGGCTCAGGTTTGGGAAGGCTAAATAACTTTTTTTTACCTGACGCTGCCAGCCTCCGGCGTCTATAGAAAAGAGATCAACTCAGTGAAAGCACCGCCTGCTGACAAATCAGAGCTCAGTGTGCGGAGTTTAAATCTATCAAGTCATATTACAGGATAAAGGAAATACAGTTTAAACTGCCGTAGCCTATGCAGAGAAGACGCCGACGTGTCGCACTTATCATTCATATCACATGATCAATCAGATCATCGATCATATAATATCACAATATTTCCTTATCTGAGTCAGCTTCTCGAGCCGTATCCGGCCGTGCAACACTTACATTGTCACATACTTTATGCAGAAGTATTATTTTAAGCAACACATTAAGTTGACTCAGACGGGGCAGTGATATCATAAAACTGTTGTACGCATTCAAACACTCTGTAGTTTATTTATTTTTTAACCAGTTGTTCTATATTCACCTTGCAGGTGCAACTATGTGGCTTGTATCCTGGATTATATGTGTAAATCATGGATGTTTAAAGTTCATATTTGTCTAATATTAGTTTACTTTTCATTAATGAAGTATGACGCTGCGCTGTCAGTACTCTTGTCCCTGTTTGTGATTGGTCAAATGTAGCTAACCCCGCCCCCTTTCACGTGAACGCGCTCTCAGCTGGAGAGAGAAACGGCTTGATTTACCGAGTTGATAACCAGCCTCGTAGGACCGCTTAGCGAGATTTCGTTTGTTAGGGTTAGTTTAGATAACTCAAACATATCCAGGAAATGTTGAACTGGCTTCATAGTACAGGGCACAGGTGGCTGCATAGCAGCGCTAATGTCAAAGACACAAACATTATACACTATATTTTTTATTTTACCAGGATGCAGTGACACAAATATTTGGGAAGGCTTACCCCTAGATTCCACCGGGTCCGTCTGCGGCGCGTTACGGCTGCGCCACGGTTTTGGTCCGGCCTCCTCCGGCGTCATACCCTACCGGGCGCGTTTCAGAAGCATTTCAGAAGCGGAGCGTCCTGCCTGCCGGCTTGCAGTTTTTGTTGATTTGGGCATATTTCCTGGACAGGCTACTTTGTACAGACAAGTTAATAATAATTGTAATATCCCAGTTATAAACGACATGAATCAAAGATGTGTTGCTGTATTTTAGTGGTAAAAAAATGCATTCATCATAATTATTCTATATATGCTAATTCAGAACGCCGCTGCTCGATTCCTCACTAACACTAAGAAAGTGGATCACATCACTCCTGTTCTGAAGTCCTTACACTGGCGTGTCAAAGAATAGATTTAAAAATACTGCTGCTGGTTTATAAAGCTTTGAATGGTTTAGGCCCAAAATACACTTCTGACCTACTGCTAAATTATGAACCATCCAGATCTCTCAGGTCTTCAGGGACTGGTCAGCTTTCTGTCCCCAGAGTCAGAACTAAACATGGTAAAGCAGCGTTCAGTTATTATGCTCCAAATATCTGGAAAAAACTCCCAGAAACCTGCAGGTTCGCTGCAACTCTGACTACTTTTAAATCCAGACTAAAGACTTTTCTTTTTGCCGCTGCTTTTAATTGAACTATTCACATCTTAAACTGCACTGTAACTTTTATCCATGTATTTTTTCTTTTAATGTTTAATTTATTATCTTTTCTTTTTAATGACAGATTTTAAATGCCATTTTCTTAATGTCTTTATTGTAAAGCACTTTGAATTGCCTTGTGTTGAAAGGTGCTATATAAACTTGCCTTGCCTTGCCTTGCCTATATACAGTATATGATTTACACAGTGCCTGTAAACCGGAGGAGAACGCTGGCATTTCTCCTACTTGAAAGACTACGGAGGGATAGGGTCTGCAAAATTAGTTTGTGTGTGTGTGTGTATATATATGCTATATATGCACTGAACGTTCCACTTCCTGCCTGCCCGACATTAGCATACGGCTGCGTCGCGTCGAAAAATAGACTTCAATCCTATTTCGAGCGGAGCCCAGCGGCGAGACGCTTCTGGGACGCTTCTGGGACGCTTCTGAGAGCCGTAACGCGGCGCGTCTGGTGGAATAGCACCCAGAGTGGCCGCGATCCTTGCGGACGCCGCGGCGCGGCTGTAACTCGGCCGTAACACGCCGCAGACGGAACCGGTGGAATCTAGGGGTTAGCCTTCCCTAGCCTACAGTACCCGCCGCCCCTGGCCACTTCTGATTGGTTGCTTCTTGTGACACACAAGAAGAACAAAACAAAAAAAATCGCAGGCTTTGCGATTTGATAATTGAATCATTTCAAATAGCGATTTCGATTTAAAATCGATTAATCGTTCAGCCCTACCAGGAAGTAAACAATGGAAAATGATGTCGTGGTAAGCGTAAAGTAATACAGACGGTTTAGAGCATGGTGGTTACTTTATTCAGGCTTGTACTCTCCATGTCATTTGGTAGTAGCATGACCAGTTGTGACCACATCCGGTCTCATACATCCTGTTAGCTCTGTCACAATAAAAGCATAACAGCTAACACCACATTTCCCTTTCTTAAGAAAACAGAACAGACTGTCACATTTATATACTGTGACTCAGAAAATGCTAAATCAGGTGATAAACTGAAAACTCTGAAAGAACCTCAGAACATGTCATCACACTTCTTTCTGCACAATCACATAGCTATTTACTCAAAAATAGAACATTGCACTCTTAAGGCTTCTCATGAAAAATAACAAAAACAACCACTGAGTCAGGCAATATCTTTGTGAGCATAAGTGATCTAAACATCAAAACACAAAATTATTCAACATTCTTCCCTTTTCACATTGTCTTTTTTTTTCCACATTCATTTGTCTCCCCCCCAGTTCGCAAGTCCAGTCTGTGAGGTTTTACCACCTCTCTGACATACCTAGTGGTAGGGCCGTGTGTGTGTGTGTACGGACAGGTGTGTGCCCCTTGGGAGCCCGTGTTGGTGACTCAGGGCATTCTGGAGAACCCAGTGTAGGCTCACCTGGTTGGGGTGGTGTGCTGGGTGTTGGAGTGTGAGGTGTGTGTGGTACAGTCTCTGGAAAAGGGACAAGATGGTGTCTGTTCCGCCTGATGGTGCCTGAAGGCCCGTCCACTATGTAGGAACGTGGAGCTGAGTGCGACGAAACCACTGTGCCTTGAGACTTTGTATCTGTACACCATACTGGCTGACCTGGTGTGAGCTGACTTAGATCTCTCACACGGTGCCTTTTGTTGAAATTTGCAGTGTTGTTCACCCTCCTCTCCCTTTCTTTAGCTGCCACAACAGTGCTGTCTGGAAGCTCTGGGGTGAGTAGAGAGGGATGCTGGGGCACTGGAGTGTGCAGTCTCCTGCCCATGAGGAGCTGGGCAGGACTGTAGCCATTAGCAAGTGGTGTAGCTCTATAGGCCAACAGAGCCAGATACGGATCCTTAGCTTTCTTTAGCAGCTGTTTCACAGTCTGACCGTGGCGTTCCGCCTCCCCGTTACTCTGAGCGAACCTAGGGCTACTAGGGACATGTTTGAACCCGTAGGCTACTGCAAAGTCCTTGAACTGTTGACTGGAGTACTGGGGGCCATTGTCACAAAAAAAATTCTCTGGGATCCCATGTCTAGAGAATATTGATTTGAGATGCACAATAACATCCTGAGATCGTGTCGGATTTAGTTTGGCAATCTCTACATACCTAGAGTAGTAGTCCACTACTAGTAGGTAGTTATCATGGTTGAGTGTGAATAAATCAGAACCTACTTTTTGCCATGGTCTCTCTGGGAGCTCACTGGACATTAATAGCTCCACAGGATTGCCACGCTCTTTGATGCATGTTTTGCAATTTCTCACCAGCTCGTTTAGTTGGCCGCTCAAGCCAGGCCACCATACCGTCTCTCTGGCCCGCTCTCTGCACCTGGTCATCCCCTGATTTCCCTCGTGTAGTGCATTGAGGACAGTGTTGCGCATCGCTGTGGGAAGGACTAGTCTGGAGCCCACGAGCAGGAGTCCATTATGTACAGTAAGTACAGCTCTATCAGGCCAGTAAGCTTTAACTGGACCTGTGAGCTGGCTGCGGTCAGGCCATCCTCTCTGACAGTATGACATGACCTCCGAGCAAACACTGTCTTCCTGCAGTCGCTCTCTCAGTTGTGCCATGTATACATGTTGAGCTGGGGGGCATGCTATTGATGATTTCATCCACATAGATGTTTGTGTCTTCCATTAAGTCGTTGTCTGTCATTTTTGAACTTGAGTTTTGACTGACAGGTGAGCGTGAGAGAGTGTCGGCTGTAAACAGAGCTTTGCCAGGTGTGTGTGAGATTGTGTAACTGTACCTCATGAGTCTTAGTCGAAACCGCTGGATCCTGGGAGGAAGCTCAGTTAGTGCCTGGTGACCTAGCAGGCTGACAAGTGGCTTGTGGTCAGTTTCCATGGCAAAATGTCTCCCAATTAGGAAGTCTCGCACCCCCATGTCAATCCTAGCGCCTCCTTCTCCACCTGGGCGTACCTCTGTTCTGTCTCTGTCATAGAGCACGATGCGTACGCGACTGGTTTCCACTGCTCTCCCTCCCTCTGTAGGAGGACCGCACCCAGTCCGTAGGAAGAGGCATCCGCAGACAGTTTCAGCTCTTTGTTGGGGTCGTAAAGTGTCAGCACTGGAGGTGATGTGAGATCATTTTTCAGCTGGTCAAACGCTTTCTGTTTTGCACAGCCCCAGGACCCACTGATACTTCTTTGAGAGAAGGTCTCTCAGTGGCTTGTCCTTTTCGGCTAGACCTGGAATGTATTTTCCCAGCTGGTTTAACATTCCCAGGAAACTGCGAACCTCTCCTGTGTTGGACGGCTCTCTCATGGACATGACAGCCTTTACCTTGTCTGGGTCTGGCTGCACACCGTCAGCTGACAGAATATGACCTAGGAACTTGACTTCACGTTTGCTTAGCTCACACTTCTCCATGTTTAGTGTGACCCGGCGTCTTGGAGCTTGTTGAGGACAGTGTGTAGTCTGATGTCGTGCTGCTGTTGATCTCTCCCCCAGATGAGGACATCATCCATGTGACATACAAACCCCTGCAGCCCGTCGATAATCATTGACATGCGCCGCTGAAAATGTTCTGGGGCTGACGCTATGCCGAAGGGCAGTCTGTTAAAGTAAAAGCGCGCAAAGGGAGTTATGAACGTTGTGTACAGTGACGACTCGGGGGATAATGGAATCTGCCAAAATCCTCTGTTGCTATCTAACTTGCTGAAGATCTGGGCTCCTGCCAGAGATCCAATTGTCTGCCCAACTGAAGGCAATATTTATTTCTCTCTGCGAACTGCTTCGTTGAGGCGGGTGAGGTCGACGCAGATGCGCACTGAGCCAGTCTTTGTAGGCACCGGAACCATGCCCGAACACCAGTCGGTTGGCTCTTCAACTCTGGAGATGACCCCAATGTCCTCCATTTTTTTTGAGCTCCTCTTTCACTTTGTCAAGTAGAGGGATGGGGACCCGTCTAGGTGTGGCCAGAGAATAGGGAATAGCGTATGGCCTGAGTTTAATAGTGTATGGCTGCTGCATCATACCTAAACCCTGACACAACTTTGGGTAGGACTCTTCCATCTCTGACTTGTCTATGCTGTCTACTCTGTAAACTAGTTTAAGCTTTACACTTGCTGGTCTGCTTAACAAGGCTACGTTTAAGTCATTTACAACGTAAACATCCTCCTGTATCACCTGCTCTCCTTTGCATAGTGACTCTCTGTATCTGCCTAAAACAGATAGAAGCACGCGACCTGGGCCAAACAGTGGTCTGTCAGGCTTAGCTAACTGTGTGTTGCTCTCAGCAATGGCATAGTAGGTCTGGGCTGGAATAACTGAGACATCAGCTCCTGTGTCTATCTTAAACCTGACCTTATGGTCCCTTATAGTCAAATCAGCATACCATGGGTCTAAACCTGCATCTACTGAGCCTAGGAACAAGGGAGTGTCATCATCATCATCATAGCAACTTTCTGTTTCTACAGCATTTACTGCTTTGGTAGATGTACATACTTTACTGTAATGACCTCTCTTTCCACATGCATGACATGTCACCTCTCTGGCTGGGCACTGTGCATTTGCATGACCAGGTGACTTTCCACATCTGTAGCATGACTGGCGATCAGATGATCGCTGTGGTTTTGTTGATGGGTGCATTGGTTGATGAGGGGACTTTGGGGTGAATGGGTTTTGTCTTCTGCCTTTTGTTACTGCATCAATGTCCATTCTACCCCCTCCTCTGAGGTCTTTTTGCTGCCTTTTAATCACTTCGGACTGTCTGGCCATATTGACTGCTTTCTTGAGCGTCAAATCCTTGTCTAACTGCATCCTCTCAGCTAGACTGGTGCCTCTCAACCCCACTACGAGCCGGTCTCTTATTAACTCGTTGCGGAGTGCTCCGTATTTGCAGTTTTCTGCTAGGTCATACAATGCAGAAATGAAAGTGTCTACAGCCTCATTTGGTTGCTGCATTCTCTGATTGAATCTTGCCCTCTCATATATCACGTTCTTTCTAGGCACAAAGTACATTTCAAGTGTGGCTTTTACCGAAGTGTACTGCTGTCTCTGTGCGTCGGATAAATCATGACCCCGTAGGATGTCGTCTGCTTCATCCCCCATGCAGTAGATCAGCGTGTTCACCTGGTTAGCTTCCGTGCTAAGATGGAGGTTGATGGCCAGTCTGAATCTCTCGAACCTGCGTATCCATCGCTCCCAGTCCTGAGGCTTTGCAAAGTCGAATGCTTCAGGTGGTTGGATGGTGAACGTAGCGCTCGGAGGAGCGTTAGCATTAGCCTGTAGCTGGGGAGGTTGTGGAGGGTGCAGCCGGTGCGGCTGCAGCTCCGCCGTCGTCTAACATCTCGCCGCTTGCAGACGTTAACTTTCCACAACTCTCTTTCCAACTTCAACCTAGCTCTTTACCGCTGCCCACGTTCTGACACCATGTCGTGGTAAGCGTAAAGTAGTAGAGACGGTTTAGAACATGGTGGTTACTTTATTCAGGCTTGTACTCTCCATGTCATTTGGTAGTAGCATGACCAGTTGTGACCACATCCGGTCTCATACATCCTGTTAGCTGTTATGCTTTTATTGTGATAGAGCTAACACCACAAATGAGAAATTTCCAACGAGGCGTTTTGGGGCAGCATAGACTGTGTTAGAGTTTTACTCTCTACAGGGTGTACTTTGAGGGCTTTTGACTCTGCAGACTGTTTTCATGCATAAAAACCTTCGTAACACACAAGGGGACGGGTAATAACCAGAAAAGCATGACATGGGCCCTTTAATCTCTCATCAAAGATAGCAGAAAACATGCATTATTGTACAAAAAGTACACAGTAAAGACGGACGGTCGGACTGACAGACTGACTGCTGTATGTTTTTCATGTAGCCATATAGCCTATTCAATATATATTTGTGCCAACACGCACTGCAATGTCTAGGCAAAGAGTATGCACCTTTATTTTGAAGAGTACAGCGCAAGCATAGGACAAACTAGCCAATCAGAAGCAAGGAGTCACTGGAGACCCACCCGCCTATGGAAACGAAACATTGATTGTCACTTGCTTCGTGCAAGTGACAATTGTTATACAGATATCATACACTTAAGACATTAGTGTAGCATCACCTGCTCTGAAGCTCACTTATTTACATATTATAGTATATCTTCTTTTTTTAAAGGTGTGGTAGGTAAGTTTGAGAAACCGGCTCAAGTGCGCTAGAATTTGAAAATACACAACCGGAACAAATCTGCCACTTCCTTATAGAGCCCCTCCTCCGACACACACGAAAGCACACATGACCAATGAGGGCTCGAGATAAGTTTGTGCACAGGTGGAAGGCTGACTGGTAGGTAGGCCATCCAGTTACTTTAGCCGGGCCGGCTAAAATGATTGGTCGTGCTTTTTACAGTACTATGGCTTCCACAGATGACATTTTTTAATGGATTTTTTGTCAAAGCACTTAAGATATTCATTGCTATCGGGATGTTAAGAGCATTCCGTGGAATATAACAAAAAGTGTATCTCGAGCCGGTTTCTCAAACTTACCTACCCCACCTTTAATTTGTAAAAACATTTGCACATTTGTTTTATCTCTTCAGATTAAACAAATGGGATGTAACATTATTATTAATAAGCTTTAGAGGTTGGCAGATTTTGTTACATTTGGACACTGTTCACATTCTTTATACTAAACTTATCTTAGCACTAGACTGTTATATTCAACAGACAGATAGTAGACGAGTATCTATCTTCTTATCTACATATCTAGAAAACAGGTAAACATATTTCCCAAAATAATAAACTATACTTTTAAGGGAACATTGGGCTTTAGGTGAACTCCCCATAGATATGCAACGTTATGGATGGATCTCTTTGCATTAAGAAGGCCACTAACTGAAAAGGTCTACAAAAACACTGATTTTATAATTGTTTAGGAAACTCTCAGAAAAGGCCTGAAATAAATGTAAACATAGGCAATGGCACTTTGCACAGACCTGTTGGCATGAACTTCAAAGAGTGATGATGTTTACATCCCCAGTTGCATCCCTGTTGTTGAAGTGCTCACACCATGTCAACAGTCTCCTCATTCCATGGAGCTCCCGTATTTATAGACTACATTCAGCAGCTCCTCCCGTATTGCTGTTACTCTCTTATTTCCCGCCTGAGGGGGGGATTACATCTCTGAACTTCTACTGAACTACATCAATCCATCTTCACACATCAAAGAAATATGATACATGTCGAAGGCCGCAGCAACAAACTAATTTGTTCCGTTAAGTCAACTTCAAGCAAACCTGTGAAGCATTTTCAAATTGACTACCTGTTGCAACAAGGGCTTAGAGAAATGACATTAATTACAAGCAAAACTGTCAGCATGTTATGTAATTAAATAACCTGGAAAAAATGATTGATGTGGATTCCAATTTCAAACTGATGTGCAAAAATAAGCAAGAGACACAGATGACTTGAAGAGGTTTTAAAAATATCTTGGATCATAGTGAGCAGCAGCATGTGTTATTGTTTGGGCTGAGGCTGCAGTCGGATCAAACCTCTTTATTGTATGTGTGTTGACAATAGAGGGGAATGTCACATTCCAGGCCTCGACGTGAACAATCATCTTGGCACCGTGGTAAACAATGAAAGGCTGAGCTAGAGAGGACGAAGATGGAGAATATAAAAAGACTTGACACAATGAGGCAAACCCAGAAGTTTATCACTTGGCAGCCTTCCTAAAACAACAGCCCTGATGCCAGCAGCTGGATGGCAGAGAGGCTCTGAACACTTCCTCATGCCCCTCCCCTCTAAACACACTGGGTCAGGTGTGTTTAGGGTCAGTGTCAGCCATGAAGATGCACGGGTCAGGATATTTTATGACAATTTGAGAGCCAATCTGCTCTTGCATTGTTGAACAACCTGACCCCTTTACCGCCAACGTCATGCATCATAGTAGCAGAATTGTCAGGAATAATGTCTGAAGAGACTGAGACAATAGAGTGAAAACAATGCAGAGAACAGAAAGTTTGTAGATAACTAATAACTAACTTGAAACCCCTCATATATTCAAGTAAGCTCACCCAGACCTGCTGGGCCAGCAGAATGTGGGCCGACACAATCACTGGTTACTTAGCGATGGCAGTGTGAGGCTGTTAAACTTTTTATAATATACAATTACAACAATGTCTGCACAGCTGGAGTCAGGACGTGTTTAGCCTAGCTTCATTTAGCAATAGCGGGCCGTTCACATGCTGTGTTTTTGTGGACTCCAGAAAGGCATGCTCACACACGAGAGCGACGCCAAGTCACTTAGCAAGTTTTCCGAGCACCTAGTTTTCAAAACGCCATGAGTTGAAAGTAGTTCAACTTTCGCAACATAGTATGCGCATGTCAGGTGAAAAGGACAGTGTCTGCCCTTTTTCCTTAAATATAAATGTACTGAAAATAAGTTGATACATTTATTGCAGGGCTACCCAGGACTTTAAGAGATATCTGATGTTTCGGCTATATTCATTCTATGAGTGCCGCTGCTAAATGTCACACAATGATTGATTTCTCCTGCGCTATTGTCTCAAGCGCCTGCGTCCGGCACACTCACTAATACACAGAGAGCAGAGCACTCTATAGAAACAACGTTTTCTAGGAAACAAACTGCTCTCCAACAGGCAATATTAAAACACACTTTATGTTTATTAGAAAAATGCATTGGTGTCTATTTGTATTAAGTTAACCTAATTCAAGCATTGATTTCAACAGTTACATGTAATGTCCTGGGTTGAACTTATTGACTCATTTGAAGATTATTTTGCCATGCAATTTACTACACAGTTACCTATGGACATTTTAAAAACACTTGGCTTTTTTCAGGATGTGTTATGAAACAGTTTGGGTGTTAATGGATCAGGAAAATGGCCTTATTAACTCAAACCTTTAACACACAAAATGATTTGTTATTTCAAACCCACTTATTCTAAAGACATGTGTATGGCTTTGATATTTTACATGCATTAACAAATGAAAAGCGAGTCATTTATCCCTGATGAAATGTATGTTTTTGAAGTGATTTACACACAAAGGGAAGGGCTCCATACACACCATCAATGTCTATCAACGTTGACCTTATGCGTCCTACAGAAGGAGTGTTGATAGAGGCTGAGCGAGAAAAAAAAGAGTGACAGAATGAGAGCTCCATATCCAATTGCCTAGCAATGTAAGCAAACACAGTGATAAAGGAGAGCAAAACAAACAGGGAGAAGTTTGTCTTTGAAATTATCTTTGAAAACCCAAAGCAGCATTTATAAACACACGCAAAAAAGAAAAACATTTAATAAATCTAGACCGCAAAAAAATTAAACAAACGAGTGCCTGTTTTTCCTGGCCAAGGTCAGGGTCCTTGAACACAACAAGAGCCTAACATGTCATCACGTGGTATATGTCTCGTCTATGTGCAGTTCTATTTCGTATATGGCTTCGCCCTCTAAGGCTATCGTTATTGGTTAATCCCCCTGCGCCCCCGCGCAGCACTGAAACACTTGTAGTCCACGCCCACCCGCAAGGTGGGCCCCACCCTCGGGCTTCCTTCCGGTATAAATAGGAAGGAGGCCCGAAAATCTGCTCCCTCTTTTCTTCAGTAAACCACGGAAGTTACTGAAGCACAGAACCATTAAACATCATGAGCAACAACTGCGTCCGAAATTGTCCCTCATGTGGCTCAGGATATATCATGAGCTATGACCAGCACGCAATGTGCGAATCCTGCCTGGGGCCAGAGCACGCGGACGCGGCTCTCAGCCAGCAGGTCGCTTGCTCACATTGTGCCCGTCTCCCATCAGCCGACAGGAAGCGAAGAGCTGACGCTCGAGCTGCTGCGGCCGACGAGGACGATTGCCCGTCCAGGAGCACGTGGACGGCAGCATGTCCCCGGAGCCGAGTGCCGGGCAGGAGTCGGAGGACTCCTACCCCGTCTCCCTCCATGGTTCACCGTGCGGTTCTCCCCTCCCTCCTCTCCCCCGGACGGTTTGACGGGCGAGCATGCGGTCCCCTTCGCCGTCGCCACAGGACGGCGCCCTACGTTGAGCTCCCCCAGAGAGTATGTCGCCCGCCAGGCCGACCGTGTGCACCAGTGTGCCTTTCAGGCGGCGACGAATATCATCGCGCTGCTCTCCAACTCGGTGGTGACACTGGTAGAGCGGTCCACCACCGAGGCAGAGGAAATCAGCAAGGCGGCCAGCACGGCGCTCACTCTGTGCGCATCCGTCGCTGTCTCCCAGGCGAGGATTTCGGCGTGGGAGACACAGATCCAGCGCCACCTCTGGCTGCAGCAGGTGTCTGTTACGGAGACGGCCAGAAAAGTGCTACTGGACGCTCCAATCAGCCCGTACGGGCTGTTCGTACCGCAGTTCCACGCCATGGTGGAGTCCATGAAGACGGCCTCGGAACGGGCGGACGGCATTCGCCAGCATGTCAGCTGGCTCCAGCCTGCTGAGCGCCCACAGCGGCACCAACGCCCGCAGCAGCCGCAGCAGCCGCGGCGTCCATGCCGGCCACAGGAGGCCGCAAGCGGAGAGACGCCCACAGCAACCGCCTCGGCGCCAGACTCGCCCTTCGGCGGCTGCAGGGGCTCCGTCCCACGTCTCCGCTCCCCCGCCACCCCAGAGACAGGGTCTCCCGGCGGCGAGTCAAAGAGGAGTGAGGCTCCCCCGCTCCTGGTCTGCTCCGCGAGAGCCTCCGAGGAAGCAGAGCCGGTAATTAAGCCGGCTGCCACTAATCTGTTGATTAGTAGACAGCAGGGCTCGCTGCAGAAGCCTGCCGGTTTTAACCTGTTGGTTAATAACCTGCAGAGCTCGCGGCATTCCTCTGTCCGAGATACGCCTCGTACACACGGTCATAATAAACCCATGAGCGCCGTTAACGCCGCATGTGGGCAGCACTGCACACACCTCCATCCATCCCCTGAGTGTGTACGCGCCTCATGATGAGAGTCGGAGTGAGACGCAGCGTGTGGAGGCCCCCGCGCAGCCCTTTCGGTCCAAGCACACCTTGGGTTGACTCACGGGCAGCAGGGGCTCTGGCGTGGCTCGTCACCATGACGACCAAAAACACATCTCGAGCACGTGCGCCCGCTCTCAGAGTTTTTCTCAGAGTGGCAGCGCGTGTGTCTGATGGACAGATGGATGAGCAGGCTGATCAGCAGAGGATACGTCCTGCAGTTCGCCTCTCTCCCCCCCCCCCCCCCCCCCCCGCCCACAGTTCAATGGGATACAGGAAACACTCCTGTTATGCCAGAAGCTATGTCTTGCGCTCCAATCCGAGCTGCTGGAACTCCTGTTGAAAGAGGATATTTCCAGGGTTCCTCAAAGGGAGGAAAATAAGGGGTTTTCACTCCCGTTATTTTTCTAATCCCGAAAAAGACTGGGGGAATGAGACATCCTCGATCTGTCAGTATTCCACATGCTGACGATCAAACAGGTGCTGGAATGTGTTCACCAGGACGACTGGTTCACTTCCACCTGAAGGATGCATACTTCCACATACTCATCATCCCGAAACACAGGAAATTCCTGCGTTTTCCATTCAGGGAATATCAGACCAGACAATCGTCTGCCGTTCGGATATTTCCTGGCTCCTCGCATTTTTGTGTAGAGAAGGCTGGAGCCACTACACAGAGGAGGGATGAGAGTGTGGTTTTTCTCTGGACGACCTGCTATTTGCTGGCTCGCTCCAGAGAGGAAGTCGCTTTACAGACGGTACATCTCGTATCGCATCTGTCAAAGCCTGGGTTTCATAATAAATTGGAAGAAGAGCTGTCCTCTTCCCTCTCAGACAATCGTTTATCTGGGAGTGGAGTTAAACTCAGCCAGCATAAGAGCGCGGCTCTCGCGGCAGCGAGTGGAGGAACTGACAGCTCTCCTCCGGCGTGTCACAACCCACACAGCCCTCTCCGTGACGCAGCTGCTCTACGTTGGCGTCAGCTGGTCACGTGATGATCCCCTTGGGTCTCTTCCAACATGGGACACTCCAGAGGTGGTTCTATCGCTGCAGAAGCCTGCTGTTTTTAACCTATTGGTTTATAAACTGCAGAGCTCGCGGTATTCCTCTGTCCAAGATATGCCTCCTACACGGTCATAATAACCACGAGCACCGTTATAACGCCTCGTGTGGACAGCATGCACACACCTCTCATCCCCTGGGCGTGTACGCGCCTCATGAGGAGAGACGGAGTGAATTGCAGCGTGTGGAAACTCCCTCGCAGCCCTTTTGCCTCACGAGCAGCGGCGGTGATGGCGTGGCTCGACACCATGACGACCATTACGGCACATCACAGAGAAGCCTCTCCTCCCCAGCAGTTCCATGGGATACAAGAAACACTCCTGTCATCCCAAGAACAGTGTCTTGCGCGGTTTTTACTCCGCTATTTTTCTAAATCTCGGAAAAGGACGGGGGAGTCGCCCCGTTGTACAATCAAACATGTGTTGATTTGCACAGACAACAGGCCACGGCTATGGAAGCAACCTCAATCGCCAGGGAGGAGTACGATCTGCGCAGCTTCTGAACGCAGCCAGAAGGCTGCTGTTCTGGGCGCGCACACACGTTGCTCTCATCAGAGCAATGTATATTCCCGGCTAATTGAACAGAGGGGCTCGCAGAGCGCAGCAGCCGTGTTATGCGAGGAGTACGGAGACTCAGACCTGTGTCACGCGCACTGGCGCCTCAGTGGGATTTGGCTTTGGTGTTACGCACACTAAGCAAAGCCCCATTTTAACCTTTAGACCAGGTTCCCCTTAAACTGTTGTCAGCCAAAGTAGTATTACTTTTGGCTCTATCAGCGAAAAGGGTGAGTGATTTGTCTGCTCTCTCTGTGGCTCCGTCAGGCCTCCGGATCCAAGGAGATTGCAGTTCAGCTGTTTTACGCCCTAACTTGGATGGCTTCTTTCCCCCTCCTCACAGGTCGGAGGAAGAAGCCGCGTCTCATCTCCTCTGTCCTGTGCGCGTGCTGTCCTGCTAGTGGCGCGCACGGCTGCCTTGCGCCATTCTCAGCGCCTGTTTGTGCACTATAGAGAGCGCTCGATCGGGCAACCTCTCTGTGCACAACGGCTGTCACACTGGCTGTGTGAAGCTGTGTCACAGGCATATGTCTCTTCATGGGGTGGATCCCCCGGAGAACATCAATGCGCACTCCACCAGAGGAATGTCCTCCTCCACGGCTTTGCACGGAGGAATGGAAGACATTTGCACTGCTGCATCTTGGTCTTCCCCCTGTTCATTTATTCAATTGTTTTTAAGGGATGTCTCCCATTCCTCTCTGACACACCCTGTACGGAGTGTCTTGTCCGAGTGAGTGACGTCAGGGATCCAGCTGTGCGCCTCTCTCCTGCCTCTCGGCACGTGGAGAGCGGCCCTTTTTCCCTCTTATGAGAGGGATGTTTACTTTTTTTCCTCTGACACATTTTTGGTACCGAGTGCCTGGTCAGAGTGAGTGACGTCAGGGATCCAGCTAGGCGCTCTCCTGTCTGACACGCACAGAGCTGCTGTTCCCCTTCTATGATCGCTGGGCAAGGTGGGACCTTCGTCTCCACTTTCTCACAGCGGCTGGGTATGTATTTTTCTTAGCCTTCATCCCGTCAGGGAAGATAGGCATGTTTTTCTATGTTCCAGGGACGGTGGTGCGCCATTACGCATGGCACATCAGGCATGGGGTGTTATTGAGCAGGTGTGTCTGTGCTTCTATTGCCGGGCGGACCCAGTGGGGCGCAGACTACATCATGCTTCGCCCTTAACCCAATAGCGATAGCCTTAGAGGGCGAAGCCATATACGAAATAGAACTGAAGTTACCTACTGTAACTCCAGCTTCTATGAGTAAATGGCGTAGCCCTCTAAGCGCTGGGCCCCACTGGCTCTACGAATAGCTGAAGAAAAGTTATTTGTATGCTAACAGATTGTCGGGCCTCCTTCCTATTTATACCGGAAGGAAGCCCGAGGGTGGGGCCCACCTTGCGGGTGGGCGTGGACTACAAGTGTTTCAGTGCTGCGCGGGGGCGCAGGGGGATTACCCAATAGCGATAGCCTTAGAGGGCTACGCCATTTACTCATAGAAAGTGGAGTTACAGTAGGTAACTTCAGTTCTGCCGGAGAGCACCAGATCGTCGCTCTGCCACTTCCAAAAATTGCAGTACCCATAAGGAGCCGCACAAATGCCGCGGTTTTTGCGTGGCTGTGTCTTTAGTTGAAAGCCCAGTGGCGATCTGCTCATCTGTCAAACTGATCATACAGTCAATAACTTTGTTGTTATTAGCATGTGGTTAGCTAGCTATGCTAACGAATATAAGAAGCTTTTTCTCCAACCAGTGAGGTAAAGGCACATCTTTATATGGTCATTATAGTTATAAAAAAATAAGAAAATAAAGTAAACAGGTATAAAATACTATATGACAGTAAAAAAAAGTTGTTATTAATAAACAAGAATACAGTTTAAAAGGGGAGTGATTTGTAAAATATCCATAAAGAAAAAGAAAATCTGCTTCCAGTTCTGTTTCATATGGGTGTTGAGAGATGTATCCATAGAGCTCCTAATGTTGTTCTCAAAGTGCACCAGATTTATGCTTTTAACTTCAACATTTAAAAAAAAATCTTCCCAGGGGAGCATGCCACCGGACCCCCAACCCAGTCTCACAAAAAAACGTGTAATAACTACATTGGTCCACAACTTAGGACGTAGTATTTATACAAAAACGCCTTGTAATGGCTGGCGTCTGTCACGTGATCTTCAAATTTCTCCCTGCAGAAAAAAAAACATGGCTGAACTTCGTTTTATTCTAGGTGGAAAATGCCTATTTTAAAGTTAGTTTGGCCATTAAATAGTGTTTTTGATATCATTTGATGCGAGAAATATGAGTTGTTATTTCAGATTATGTGTGCAGTGGATGTACATGATCTTTAGTTTGCTAGTTATTACGAAGATTACTTCAGACAATTGTGTCCATACAACGTTTTCATTGTTACCAAGGTGGTTGCTAGGAACGCTGCTATCTAGTGGCGGACGATGTGGGCCGGCCGGTAACTGGCAGGGCTCGACATTATAAATGGCCCGCTGGCCCGGAAGCACTATTGAGACACCCCGGGTCAGCATAACGTACCTTCCACTTGCCCGCTCGGGCCACTAAAAATATTGCTTTAAAATAATTGTCCCGTGGTATTGGTATTTTGACTAGCAATTTTGTTAAATTGTTTCGTTTATTAATGCTAAAACATAGCGTTCCGTGAGTCAGTTGTCATTGTTGGGTGAAAAGCAAACAGCTGTTTGCTGCGGAGCGCAGCGCGAGCAGGCTCCAATGAGCGGGAGCGTGCTCCTTCACTACAGACTATCGCGCCACCTAACCATTCGCCAAAATGTTTTTAATACCAGCGGTAACCGGCCAAGCGCCGGGCAAAAAACAATCTTCAAATAAAAGAAAGTCACCGGAGGAGTTAAAGGAGAGTGACAGGGAGCATGAGAAGAAGAGGGAGATAAAGTTTCAGCCAGCTTGATCGACGGAGTTGGCTTCTAGTGATGCAGTGACGCGTCCTAAAACCCTTTTATAATCTATCGATTAGATTTATAATTCGAAAATTGTAAAAGTAGGGTAGACATGTGGAGATTATCCGGCTGAAAAAAACGTGCATTTATCAAACAGGTTTGTTTTCCAGAGACCTTATTTCCAGCTATTTTCAAAAACCCTGTGGAGAAATCCCATTGCTTTTTGTCGAGGGAACCTTACTTCCTAGTAAGGAGCTTACTTCCTGGTTTTAGGACGCATCACTGGCTGCACCTCTCAATATGATGCCAATATAAACAAGGTCTTCTGTCGGCTCTGTACATCAATGCCGACCTATGCTGACAAGTAAGTGAAGAGTAGACAATATAAAAGTATTGGCGAAATGTCCGAGCAGTTTAGGATAATGAAGGTTCTAATCAAATCAATTACATAGCCGTAGCGAGGGCGGAATTCGCAACCATGGAACGCCTGGGCATCGTCCGCCGCTCCAACAGCCCTTGGGCCTCTCCTCTGCACGTCGTGCCCAAGCCGAACGGCGGTTTCCGCCCGTGCGGGGATTACCACCGACTCAACGAGGCCACTACACCTGACCGCTACCCGGTGCCGCACATACAGGACTTTTCAGCGCATCTGGCCGGCACAAAGGTTTTCTCCAAGGTGGACCTGTTGCGTGGATACCACCAGGTGCCCATGCACCCCCTGCACATTTCCAAAACGGCAGTAATAACGCCTTTTGGACTCTTTGAGTTCCTACGGATGCCTTTTGGGCTCAAGAATGCCGCCCAGACGTTCCAGCGCCTGATGGATTCGGTGCTGCGGGACCTGCCGTTCGCGTTCGTGTACCTGGACAACATCCTTGTCGCCAGCGTTTCAGTGGAGGAGAACCTGTCTCACCTCCGGGCCCTGTTCACGCGGCTCAGCGAACATGGATTGATCATCAATCCTGCAAAGTGCCAGTTCGGGGTGTCTGACATTAACTTCCTCGGGCACCGCGTCACCAAGGACGGTGCAACACCCCTGCCGGCGAAGGTGGAGGCTGTTGCGGCTTTTCCTCGCCTGCTTACAGCCCGGTCGCTGCGTGAGTTCCTGGGGATGGTGACTTTCTGCCACCGTTTCATCCCCCGGGCCGCCCACATCATGCGGCCATTGTATGAGGCTCTGAAAGGCAAGACCCCCGTTCAGGCGATCGACTGGACAGCAGAGGCGGAAGTCGCTTTCACTGAAGTTAAAACCGCGCTGGCTCAAGCGGCTTTGCTGGCGCACCCTTCATCCACGGCTCCCATCTCCATCACTATGGATGCTTCGGACTACGCAGCCGGCGCGGTGCACGAACAGTGGCTGGACGGAGCTTGGCAACCGCTCGCCTTTTTCAGCAGGCAGCTGACGCCGAGGGAACGCAAGTACAGCGCTTTTGACCGGGAGCTCCTGGGTCTTTATTTGGCTGTGCGCCACTTCCGTTTTCTTTGGAAAGGCCGTGAGTTCTCGGCGTTTGTAGACCACAAACAGCTCACCTTTGCCATGTCAAAGGTGGCGGAGCCTTGGCCGGCACGTCAGCTCTCCTACATTTCGGAGTTTACCACAGACATTAAACACGTGGCTGGCAAGTCGAACTTGGTTGCCGATTGCCTCTCCAGGGTTGTCATCGGAGCCGGATTATGCTCGTATGGCGGCGGACCAGGTCACCGACTCCGGCGTCCAGAGTCTGAAGACTGAGAGCGCTGGGCTGCGCCTGGAGGACGTGGTGTTCGGCGACGCGGGCATCACCCTTCTGTGCGACGTCTCTACGGGCCTGTCACGACCGGTCGTCCCCGCCAACTGGAGGCGTCCTGTTTTCGAGGCGGTGCACGGCTTGTCTCACCCTGGCGTTAAACCTTTGGTGCGCTTGGTGGCCGCAAAGTTTGTCTGGCGTGGGCTGAAAAAGGATGTAAGAGCTTGGGCCGGGGGGTGCGTGGCTTGCGTGGCTTGCACCGCCACACGAAGGTCCCTTTGGAGCGGTTCCTAGTGCCAGAGAGGAGATTTGATCATGTTAACATCGACCTGGTAGGTCCGTTGCCCTCCTCTCAGGGTTTTTTCCTACCTCCTCACCATGGTGGATTGGACGACCCGTTGGCCGGAGGCGGTTCCTCTTGTGTCGACTTCAGCCGCTGACGTGGCTAGGGCTTTTATCGCGACGTGGGTGTGTCGTTTTGGCACCCCGTCAGACATTTCCTCGGACAGGGGCTCACAGTTCACTTCAGGGCTCTGGGGCTCGGTTGCAGACAGTTTGGGGGTCAAACTGCACAGGAATACCGCTTACCACCCCCAGGCTAACGGCCTCTGCGAGCGCTTCCATCGCTCTATGAAGGCGGCGCTCAAGGCCGGCCTTACAGACGGTAACTGGGTCGACAAGCTGCCCTGGGTGATGTTGGGCCTGAGGACCGCGCCTAAGGAGGATCTGCAGTGCTCCACGGAGGAGATGGTTTACGGTCAACCCCTGAGAGTCCCAGGGGAATTCCTACCCAAGGCAGCAGTTCCTTGGTCTCCTACGGCTCAATGGGTTTTCCTGCAAGATGCGGCGGAGGCTTTCGTTCCGGTTCCAACCTCTCAGCACGGCGCGCCAGGGTCTCAGGTGCCAGCAGAGCTATGCTCGGCTGGGCACGTTTTCATCCGCCACGACGCGCACAGGGGCCCCCTACAGCCCCCTTACGATGGGCCTTTCCGGGTTTTGGAGCAGGGGGACAAGCACCTGGTGGTCGACATGGCTGGCAAGGCGGAGACCGTCTCGGTGGACCAGGTGAAGGCTGCTCACTTGGACACCGGAGATATAGGTTGCAAAGCTAGAGCTAGCAACGCACTCTAACTTGACTCTCATCACTGAGTACATGTCTGATATCACTATTGCTTGATGGAAAATAAAGAGTGGAAATCCATCTTAAATACTCCGCCTCCGACTCCTTCTTACCGGCACTACAGTATTCAACGTGTGTGAAGCAGAAATCCTGCAGCTGTGACGGACCGGTGAGCGGAGCAAAACACACATAGATGCCCAATCCTAAACCACGCCCTACACCCTACCCCTACACACTCCCCCTCCATGACGGAGTGAACTCCGTGGAGTGACACTCGCAGCTCTATGAGGCTGCCTCCTGTCAGATGGAGGGAGCAAATACAGCGGCAAGCTTTGGGACAAACTCCCCTCTCTCCGGCAGAAACAGGAAATGCCGTAACTGTATGTAACAACGGTTTCAAATCAGCATCTCTTAGACAAAAAATAAAAATGAATGACTCAAATAACACTCCAAACATCTTTAATTGTGTTAAAAATATGAGGTTATCATGAGGTTGTTAACATCGCAATTTATCAGTGGATGTTTGCTGGAACTGTTTGTAAACATTGTGTTTCCTGACGGACACACACAGCGTTAACCGGTCTCAGTGAGCACTGATGCAGACTCACTGTTTGAGGGCTTGATAACCCGCTCCCCCTCCACACTCGTTGGTTTGGAACAGCACTTAATGTGGCGGACCCTCCGCGCAAACGTGCAAACGGAGGGGTAGTGTGTATGGTGTAGGGCAGGGGTATTCAACTAAAATTCAACGAGGTCCAGTTAGAGAAAATGTCCTCATGCAAAGGTCCGGAACATCAAAATGTTTAACTTGCTTTATGAATTAATGTGATATATATTGAAGTGACCTGTAGCTTTATCAACATCTGCATATAATCAACAACTGACTGCCAATCAAATAAAGAAAGTACAATTCAAAAACAACAATATTTATGGTCAATTAACATTGAACTATACAGATATACAGTAAATATTGTGGATATGTGTAATATTCCTCTCGGACTGCATTTAAAAATATAATAGAGAAAATAAATAAAATAGCTTTTGAAAATATGTGTATCTTAACAGTGCTTAATTTTAGATAAATAAAATAAAGTGTAGCAGCAGCTTGAGTTTCCCTTTCTCTTTGTTAACCGTTTCACATCATGAATTAACTGTTTCAGCCGATTATAGAACAATATCAGTCTTTACACATCATAACAATTGAACAGTTTTAAAGTTTCTCTTTCTTTCCCTCTTATATTGCAGTCCCTCACTCACTTGTTTTTTATTCAGTGCAAGAATTGAGCTGGAGCTTGTCCTGCCAGGAGTTTAGATCTGGGCTGAAATGGTGTCAGGGCCATTCTCACACATACATGCAGGTGCTCATTGGTTAGCCTCGGTTAGCCTGCCCTGGAACGATATTTAGTTTTACTGCTTATTTTTTGTGACCTCAGTTCTGACTCGAGAGGGAATGTTTGGTCAAACACTTTGTGTTTTGTCTCATAGTGGCGTTTTGGCACTTTTAATGAGCGCCACGGTCTCTGAACAAATGAGACACAATGGTTCTGTGCTCCCAGTGGGCAGGATGAACATAAATGAGTCCGTCCACTCGGGGTTAAAAGCTCTGTTCTCACTCTCCACTTTCCTCTTCTTGGCTAACACGCCTGTTCACACTCCTCTCCGCTCCTCTCCCTGTATCGCTAATTATTCTCTTCACACTTTCCTCTCCGCTTCTCTCTGCCGTGCTCTCATCTCTTCTTCTGTGTTTCTCTCCCTGTATCGCTCACTCCTCTCTTTCGTCCCCTATTAATTTATTGATTGTAGGTCCGGGTCCCTATAGGTCGGCGTCCGGGTCCGGACCGCGGTCCGCCTGTTGCCGACCCCTGGTGTAGGGGGTGGTTTGGGATACACAAGCTCACACTTAGCTACTTTATCTACCTCTGGAACAAGCTAAACTAGTTATACATATATTTATTCTTCACTGTCGGGTCACTCATTACTGGATCAGTGAGCTGCATGAGACACTAGGTGTTTCTCAATGTCGAGTACGCTTGCTTGGTAGCACATGTCTTCCGAGCGTCTTGCTTCAGAAGCGAGGCAAGAATACTTCCTAGCCTCGGAAAACGAAGAATGGAACAGGCTAGCAAGTGTGCAGGTGTGCGTCATATGAGAGGCCCCGCCTTATATTTTCCGCCACAGATTTGGGGAAATTGGTCCGTGCGCAAAGCATTGTAGGGATTTTAAGACTGCGGAGTCTACACATGTGCAGCCTCGAAATGTCTCCAAACGAATTACGCTGGGCTCGGTAGAATTCAAAGTATGCTGGACATTGGGACAGTACTTCGGCGGCACTCGATGACGTAGTATGCTTGAAATAGTGGCTCTGGAGCAGCTTTCCTCGAGATTGAGAAACGTGCACTGACAGGCTGTCAGGAGTGAGAGAGAGAGAGGGAGAGAGGAAAAGAGAGCGCTTCCGCTCATTTCTCCCGTGTTATTATCCAAAGTTAATGTCAACTTGAATAATGTACTTCATTTGAATGTAATAATGATGTTGGTTGTTGTTTGTGGAAGCGCCAGTGAATGAGCCCCATTAACTGAGTTGAAAACATCACTTTAAATGGAAGATCCCCATAGGCCCCACCCACTCGATCGGATCGGTGATCGGTATTGGCCGATACTGATTCCGGCGGTCGCCCCCAAAATGTGGCGATCGAAGCATCCCTAGTATTAAGTGTCTCTCCTGTGACATGTCTCCATGCTTTAATTTTCAAAAAGCTCTGTATTTTTCTCATACTGCCTGTGCTGCAGCACCTCTTTTCACCCTCTGTCTGAAACCAGAGTCCAGTCTGCTCTGGTTGGTTAGCTGGCCGGCACTGTGTGATTGGTCAATTGCTTAGAGATGTCACGCCCCTTAGCCTATCAAATACAATGTGTTGGAGCGCTAGCCGATAGAAGTGATAGTGTTATAGTGATGTCACTATGTTAAAGAAGTTAAAGAAGTGTGGAGTGTGTGGGAGAACACAGGGATTTTACCCTTTGCAGACCATTTACATGCACTAAAACCTATAGACCCACTACAGGAAAGAGAACACCTCAAAAAGCATAATAGGACCTCTTTAATATCCAATCATGCACCCCTTAGCAGAAGCATATACTGTACCTGCAAACTGATCCTGATATTGTTGTATGTCAGCCAAGCATTTTTTAAATATCTCAGGGATATTGGCTGTAATGCTTTTCAGTATTTGTTTTGATCCCGGCAGGTAGGGAGGGAGACACTGTGTTGGGTTGGACTGAGAGCGGGATTACAGCAGACAAAGTGCTGAGAGATACCTGCAGATGAATAAACCCTCTGAATTTGATTTGTCATCACATGTGGGCGTGAGAGGATGACACACTTCTCAACAACAGAGGAGAGTCACTCAAGTTGCCAGTGTTGACTTTCTCTTGCAAAGCTAGACTAACATTTTACAAAAGATCAACCGAGCATCCCTGACAGGTTTCTCGCAGTGTTCAGTCACGCAGATGACTCCTGGTGACCCTTTCAGACAAATCCGGAGTTTGACTTGACCTGCCTCAGTAATGAATCCCCTCTGGTCGGGCTGCCTTTGTGAGATGCTCGCTCACAGCTGGGATTGTTGCTTGGAAAACAGGGCGTGTTGGAGGTAAAGTCGGGCGTTGGTCAGACGTCAGAATTGGAGGCAGCTCTTCGCCGCCCAGATGTTCCTGGCACATAGTGCTATTGTTCTGCTGCTGAGCTGGAGGATTCCTGTCGTGTCGAGGAGATTCCTCGCTGTGTAATGGGGTATTATGATAGCGCTCGCTCTATTTAATAGACTAATGACTTATGCCAAAAGCTAATGTCTCAGGGGAGTTCCTTGTATAGAGCGGCATAGTTTTTAGAGGGTAAGTGCCATTGTGTTTGATCCCGGGCCGTCTGCATGCTGTTAACCTCTTCAGTGTGATGGAATATGAAGGCATGTCCTTTAAAGCAATGCCTCTGCAGAACTGGAAGATATATAAAGCCGTGACTGGCTTATGACGTGGATGCTTTTGAAGATATGAGAGAAAAAAGGCCAGTCAAAGAAGCAAACATGATAAAGGTGATCTGATAAGCTATGGAGTCAGCGTTGTGCATTTTCAATAGAAGTGTGGTAGAGTAAAATGTTAGTGGTGGAGAGAATCAAAAATACTTAGCTCAGTAGCTATTATTTGTAGGTACTTGTCCTTTAATATTTCCATTAAATGCTACCTTATTCTAAGTTTGAGGGAGATATTGCACGTCTTTGTCCACTACATTTGTATTTATGATTAACCAATCATTTTTACCTGAAATGAATTTGCTGTTGTTTTAAGTCTATATCCTAGGCCATTTAGAGTACCTCAAAGTTTGAGTTATTTCAACTTTTATCTCTTTTCCACTGACCTTACGACCAATCAGCCGACAGCTGTATGCAGCGGCGCAAGTTAGCAGGGGAACGCAGAAACAGAACTAACTAGCTTTCTTCACCATAAGGCTCTGCCCGCGTATACTGTGTGAATGCAGCTTCACTCACTAATGGCTTCTGGTCTGAAACATGTTGCATGTCAAATGTTACATCTTGCATTAGCCTCTGAGAGAGAGATATGTACGAACATATTGTAATTAAGCCACTTTTAAATTTGAAAAACATCACTTTTACTAGTCAGTCTTACTAGTTGTACATTAAGACGAATAATTGAGGATGTTTCTTATCTCCAACACAGCGTTTCCTCTGCGTCCCAGGAGAAGGTCCGCCTCCATTAACAGGAGGTGGTTCAGCGTGTTGTGCACTGTACCTGTCTCATTGGATTGAGTCCAGCTGAACACATTTCTTGCTTGTCATCCAACCCTTCTGTCTATTGTCATCTGACTGTCTCCTGCCTGTCGCCTGCAGCGGGCAAGTCTTTGAAATGGTTTTGCAAACAAAAGTAGGTCTTGCCTGGAAAATATGACATCAGTAATATTATGATTGCACTCTGCACGCAAGAGGACACAACGGGAGTTTCTTTCAATAAGCCTAAGGCGCAGAATTCACCATGGATTTGTTTGCTAAATGGGCTGGAAAGATAAGACTTTACAACCAATTTGCATTGAATTGTTCTCCGCTGCCAGATCAAGCAACCCATGATGAGTGATGGGAGAGAGTGAGGCGCGCCAATGTTGGAACCGAGCCCAAGAACAACTTGTATTACATTTCATCATATTTATATTCGAGATATAGAGGGGACAAATTGGATTTATTGGTGCAACACATTCTTTAATCTGAAAAATGTGTGTGATGGTGGAACAAGTTAAGTCTTATTCTCTAATTCAGCACTTACTGGTTAAATCTTATTTATGGATTGCATGATCCCTGGGTTTAAAAACTAATCCATCTTAGGCTGCTTAAAAAAATATTTTCTTATCTTCAGAAATGCATGAGCCTTAATTCATGCGATGTTTGGCATTTTTATGACACTGCGTTTTCTTTTTTGACTGCAGCAAAATTTGCTTGATGAGTGATTTACTGGAACGAAAGTAGATTTATGAGCTAAAGTAAACTTAGAAAGGAGGTTTGCCTTCATCTTGGGACCAAACCGATGCAAAGGCCTCTGGAGAGAGTGGTTAAAGGTGTTAAACGTTCAGCGGTTGTAAATTAAGGTCTTTATGTGCAATAATGTCCGAGACCAAGGCAAGACTACCCAATTTTGCTGAGTCACTTGTCAGCATAAGTAAGTAAAGCTGCAGTGTGAAGGTGGGAGATATCTAAAGGGTTGAAAATAACCAACGTTCTGGAAATCTAAGCTACTGAAAGAAGCTTTCCACTCTCAGCTGATTCAGAAATGGCAGTGTAGCTCTGGTTTGGCACGGAGATGAAAGGGCAGCGTTAGCCGGGTTTTTTTGCTCGTTGCTTCGTCGTCTTCCACATCAACACTTTCTGTTTATCACCCCTGAGTCTGTCTCCCCGTCCATCAAAACTTTGTTTCCCTCATTCATCTTTCACTTTTCCTTTTTGCGTTTTATTTACCAACTTAAAAACCTCCAACACTGAACACAGACTGCTTTTGTTACACTCTATGTTCACAGAAGATGTTGGCACTCAGTTCCCTGTTTTAGAGTAATTATCTTCAATTTGAGTCAGTGAACTATCATAGCTTCAAAGGTCAAATCCATGCCACATACAACACAAGACAGCATGTAAACAATAATGATGATAGACTTGATCAAAAGTTTTCTTAAATAAGTATTTATTTTTACAAAATTGTGTAAATTTGGCCAATATTTGGCACCTCGATGACAAAACATTTCACAGAAATGACAAACCGGAACATGTGACGTACCAACATGGCAATCACATTGCAATGTGTACAAAATAATAAATAAATAGAACATATATGTCGTGAAAAATATTTAAATTATGACATGTATAGAAATCCTAGATAACATGAGCATGAAAGACTCCCAGCAGCTACTGCACTTCACAGCTAAAGACCTGGCAGGCAGGAGATGACCTGTTACGTAAAGGCACTAAATAGTTTCAGTCGGTGAAAAAATGTCAAGTCACATAATCCCTTCTATGTAGGCGTAATAACCTGTTATTGCAACTGTATAATGGCATTGTGGAGTATAATGAGCAGGACTGCTTTGGTCCATACACAGCAGTGATTCTGACTCAGTGTAACAGAGGGATTCCTGTTAGATCCTTCCAGTTGAAATGCTATTTGATCAGGTTTTGAAGGAGTGACCGTGACAGCAACACGATCAATGAATATCATTGATTTATCCGTCCGCTTCTCTTCTTTCTCTTGAACTCCCTGTATTGTCTCTGACCTCGTTCATCTGTCTGACGAAGCGCCACTGAGTAGAGAAAAGTTCTC
Organism: Notothenia rossii; assembly: GCF_949606895.1. Lineage (NCBI taxonomy): Eukaryota > Metazoa > Chordata > Actinopteri > Perciformes > Nototheniidae > Notothenia > Notothenia rossii. The sequence continues at coordinate 27,711,281 of NC_136908.1, forward strand.
TGCTCTGGCACCACGAAGAGAACTATCTTCGAACCTCTTTGGGCTCTTCATTGTCTTCCACTGGCTTTAGAATTGGGAATCCTTTTCCCCCTCTGTAGGACAAGGTGCGGAGGAGGGTCTGTGGTGTTTAGGAGGCCCTGCTCTCTCCCTCCCAGGTTCTCCCCCTGTGGTGCTCTCTCACCCTCCACTTCTCCAGCAGCAGACGTGTTTTGAGGGCAGACCTGATGGCTAGAGGCGACACCCATTTCTTATTGTTTCTTTTCCTCATCCTGTAAACAAAGACAGATAACAGTCAGACATCTGAACCATCGATCCCTCAGCTTATGGAAAAAGTCAACCTAGCAGGGTGGATTTGAGCTGTCACTCATATTTAAACTGCTAAGTGTCACAATTTTATGAAGAATTATGAATGTGTCAGGAAGTACAGACGGATGGCGCCGCAAACTTTGAGAGGCGAGTTTCAGACATGATGGCACATGCTGCTCAGAGTGTATCTCTGTATTACTCTCATGTTGAGATACAGAGCGTGGTGCATTAAATTCCACACAGTCTGAGAGGTTAGGTGGAATTTATTGTTGTGCTTGTCAAGCTGGGAATTCCTTGCTTGAGGGTTATTCTCAAAATTCCAAGTGATGACATCTCTCAGGCAAAAAATATGTACACTGCGATCAGTGTTGGAATGTAACCGTGTACATTTACTCAAGTACTGTACTTTATCAAATCACAATTTAGAAGTTTACTTTATACATCTAAAAGGCACACATTTGTTTACGCCACTGTATTTGATTTAAAGCTTTTTTTTGCAAAAAGTTAATATATTATTATGGCCGATGTTAAGCTTTGCAGCAGTATTATGAAAATCAGTACACATTAACAGGCTGCAACATTTAAGTTATAAACCGATTAATGCGTCACTTGTTATAAGAAAATATGATTCTGAAATGGGGTCTTTTTTAAATGATGTGCTTTTTTGATGCTTGTTTTTTTTTAACTTTTACTAGACAATAAATGCAATAGGCTACTTGTATTACTTGTAACAGACTTTTATTGAAGTAAAACATCTAAATGAGTCCTCTATTTACTGAGTGGTAGTAGGCTAATTACCACTTGTACTTATTTAGCAAATACACTTTAGGTATCCTATAGCCTGTTGTTTTACCCTTTAATCCGCCCGGTGACTGCCGCCAGCCGGGGCTCACACTGCGGCCCGACACAAACATCGCGCTCTGCGGGGAGAGTCTCCGTGAGGGAGGCTTCAGACCTGCAGGAGAGAGACCATATGTCATTTATTCATCCCGGGCTCTTTCCACACTTTACATTTAAGACACGGAACTTTTTTTTTCACGTGTTGGAAACAAGCGCTCGTGCGATTAGTAACCCTGACATTAAATATGATGAGTGTTCGCAGTATTATAGTTTTTTCGGGAGCTGTATTGAAAATAGATGACATTGCCTTTGCCTACCTGAGGAGGTTTTCCAGCCCGCAGAAGTTTCTACACGTGTCGTCGTTTTGATTGACACACCTGCAGCGCAGGGGTCCGCTGCTGGTTGCTATGGATTCTGCGACCGCGCGCCTCTTCCTGGGACCGTTGTTGCCCAGTCCGTATGAAACCACGCGCCTGGAGGAAGAAGAAGGAATGAGAATTAATCAACTGAAATTAAAGTTCAAAACTATTCAGCTTAAAAGCGTTGTGTTTAGGGTTTAAGCTGTCAAAAATAATCATTTGGCTTTCTGAATAAGTATTCAAATATATATGCTAACAGGGAAAGGGTGCACTTGATTTTTAGAGTTAGATTAAAACTCTTATAGCCTAATATGTTAATTGCGCTAAAAGAAAGCCCGGATTAAACACATGCACAAACAGTATACATATGCAAGTCCGCACGTTCTAGTGGTCATATCGGGACTTGAACCGGCGACCCTTCAGTTTCCAAGCCAAGTTCCAAAAGACTGAAATACTGCTTTCTAAACTCGCCGATTGCTACTCATTTTACCGATAATAAAACGTCTGATTCTATGCTAATTCGGCTGGAGAAAGTATGGAATCCGTGAATGTAGACTTACTCAGGAGTGTTGACCCAGATGATGTCCAGGTGGCAGAAGTACACACACTCGTTGTCCATGAAGGTGGCGCAGGAGCAGCGTTTGGTCCGCACATGGCGCTTCTGCGAGTCGGTGGAGGCGGAGGGTGTCTGTGCAGCTGGAGCTGATAGCACTGTAAGGAAATCAAAGTGATCAAAACACTGCACACCAGATATTAAGCTGACCTTATGTCAGGACGATTCATATAACAGAAACATTGCAGATGCGTTGGCTTTACTGTGCAGAGGTATAGTTTAACTGACATGATTTGAATCCAAATATTACTACAGTATATGTATTAGTGTATATGCACAAATAGTTAAATGGAAAAGCACAAGACAAACAAACAACTAATTACGCAAAAATTACCTGCGCTGAAAGTCCAGGAGTGCATCATTGACAAAACGGAAATCAAAATGTATACATCCATTTTTGCAGGCTTTTTAAAAACAAAAGTATTTATCAAAAATGAATAATCCTCCAGAAGGGGACAAATATCCAGTGTATCTCCTTCGCAAAGTGTTTTTGTGCTCGTCCTCGGAGATTGACGCAGAGTTCTCAGTGTCTCAGTGTCAGTGCTGCTCCACCAGCGCAGCCTCCTCACTTTATACTCTCAGTTGCCAGACCCCCCCCCCCCCCTCCTCCTCCCTTCTCTCTCCCCCCCCCCCCCCCCCCCTGCAGCAGGGCCGCTGTGTCCTTGACTCCTTTGGCTTGTTCCCAGACAAATCTGTTTGTTAGCGGCCGGCTGATAAGCAGCAGTGTAGACCAAGCAGCGGGGCTTTGAGATGCCTTGGATCCGACTGTGATGGGGGCGACCTGTGCCTTCCTCTTTGGGAGTCTGAGCAGCAGTTATACCTCTGAGCAGCAGGCGGCAGGCCAGCAGCACTATCAATGCCACTGTTTGAATGGAGAGCACTGCTGTGGTATGAGCTGTGGAAGTTATATATTATAAAGGATAAGTGTAGGGACTCTAGGCTAAATATTGAGTGGTGTTACTGTACCTTAACCAAAATTTAAAAGTAGAACATATCCTATTACTCAAGTAGAAATAATTCATATGTGGCTTAAAACTACTCAAGCAAACATTTGAAATAGATGAAGCCCTTTGATGAGGTGGATTGGACAGTTGGAATAAAGAAATCAAAGTTTATTTTTGCATCCTTCTCTTTCTATAAGAATATGTTAGGGTAACATTTACATTGGCCTGTGTGACCAAGTGTGTGGAGGGGTGGCAGCAGTTGCTTGAGGTTGTAATATTTCGTACTCAGGTGAGAAAAGAAGATGCAGAGTCCAGGTGAAGAGTTAACATCAGTACAATTACCAGAAAATGTGCCTATTTGGATATTTACACAGAACATTGCTTGATTAGAGCTGCAATTATGAATGCTATTGTAATGGAAACACATGGACCCAACACAAACTCACACCATGGATGTGAAATAAGAACTGAACTCTGGACCCAAAGATGGCGCATATTCAGTCAAATGACAATTGCTCGCCTCTCACATACCATGGATATATTATAGAGAGTTCTGGTTGAAGTGTTCGAGACAGAGCCCGCTTCACATGGAAGTTGCTAAAAAAAACTTCAAGTATATTACATTATATAGTGACAAGGTATAAAAAATGCACGGATCTTACAGTAATCTACCACATCCATAGTGCCCATAAATCAAGCGCGCCCAAGACTTTTGCTGCCCAATCTGACTTCCTGATTAGATGCTAACATGATATCCTGCATTCACATCTTAATTAGACATTCAGACTCTGGGAAGGTAGAGCTGTTGTCCTCCGTTGAAAGGTTGATGGTTCAATCCATGGCCCGCTAATGTCTTTGGGCAAAATAATGAACCCCCAATTATTAACCCAGGAGTATGAATGGTTATCGCTCCTGAATAACAGGTGCAACTTCTATCAGTAGCACTTACAACACAATTCAACATTCATTCTTATCTATATCAGGAAGGTTTTTAATTAGAGGCTTGTTCTTTTACTGTTGATAACATGTTCTGATTTATTCCTTCCTTATTTAAGGGTTATGCAATGATCTTTCGAAAATGTTCTCTGTGAATAACTCCTGTTCACTTTAATAAGTCAACAAAATATAACAAGAATTTGAAACCTGGCTTTATCCAATCTCCAGATTTCTGTTAAGGAAATAAATGCAAAATACAGAAAAAAGCTATTGGTATATGTTTTCTTTGTACGTTTTATGGTTTTATCTATTAGTTAAAACACTATTTACTTGAAGTAGCTCCCCTATTTTTTTAAAGATTATATTATATGTTCATATATATAACAACAAGAATAAATCCAGTGATATATTGCTGGCTTTGTTGAAAACAGTTTGCCTCAGGGGCAGGTAAGGATTTCATAATTTCAGTATTAATGGCTTACTATTCTTATAGTGACGCAAAGTATGAAAACACTCTTATGCAAGAGTCAAAAATAAAACCATTTCGATTTCTTCTCATGTGTGCGTGCAGTTGTAATCCGGTGCTGCCCTCATGTGGACGTGTTATGCTACTACACACATGTAAAAGTCATGATCGACAGATAGTAAATGAAACATCTCTCATGTGTTTTGCTTGCAAATCCCTTTATGTTTTCATGTGATTTACAGTTATTTACATGAATCAATATATAAAACATGTTCTTCTCTTTCTGACTCTCTCTTATTCCAGTCCCTGCGGTGAAGTGACTGACAGGCAGAATGACAGCGGGATGAACATTATGTTTCCTTCTGAGAGTAAACATTCAATCATGACAACAATAATAACAACCATCTAGCAAACTCTCATATGAATCAAACGGATTTAGAAGACACTGACAAACGAAGCCTTCTTATTCTCACCCTGTATCTTAGAAATGACGTTACATTAAATGACTTTTGTACAACAGCCAACATGTTATAAAACATGTATGTGAAGTCACACACAACGCTTAATGAAAGGGAGGGAGAAATATGTCTCAATTATTTGGAAAAATTACCTTATTTAAAAAATAAATCTGTTAATAATTTTTGTTAAATCACCTAGTGCCAAAGTGCCTCTGAAGCTGAGCCTTTGCAGGACTCAGGGTTTCCACCAGATTAATGAACTAGTGTCAGTCAAATCCCTGTTTAAATATGTTCTGAGCAAACAAGATTCCTAGTTGTAGAGTCTCAATTGTGCACATTTACTGCTATTTTCAGTTTTATATAATTGCAAACTGAATATGTTTTGGTTTTGGACCCAATAAGAAATTTGACAAGGTCTATTTAGACTGTGTGACATTTTGTAGACCTAACTATTATGAAGACACAGATGAATTGATATTAAAAAACGTATTGTTGCATTATTGTAATTTCTAGGAGACAGGGTTGCCTGCTGATAGGGAATCAGAAAAGTGGGTCTTTTCGGAAGGCAGTGACAATCAATGTGTGTTTATTTCCGTCCTCTCTCTACCTCCTCCCTCCCTTTCCTCCCCCCTCACTGCTCCCTCTCCTGCTGTCCATCTTTGTTGATGACGTTTTTGAAGAGTGTGAGCAGGGGCCTCTGGCTGCGCTCGTCCCAGCTCTTCATGAAGCCGCCGTAGCGTTTGACGGCCGGCGGGCCCCCCCAGCGGAAGTGGCTCATCTTGTAGGTGCCGTCTTTCTTCTCGTGGACGTCCCCGGGGACCAGCTCCTCGTCCTCTTCTGCCTCCTCCTGGGCCTTCCCACCCTCCTCTGCTGCCTCCATCATCCTGCTGGCCAGCTCCCTCCTCCTCATCTCCCCAGGGAAGAGCTCCGCTGACTCCTCCTCCACGCCATTGGAGGTGTACACTTTGACCGGGCGGCGCTTCCGGCCAACAGGCTTCCCCCAGCGGAAGTGCTCCATGGAGTAGGAGCGCTTGGCCTGAGGGGATGAGGGGAAGGAGGTGGAGGATAAGAGGGATAGGGAAGCAAGGGACACAGGGTCTGACGGAGGAGGAGGAGGGTGGAGGAGGGAGTCGACGGGCACCTCGGCGCTGAGGTCAGAGTGACAGAGCTGGATACACTCCTGCAGGTGGAGAGGAGAGGAGAGTTTACTGTGTCTTAAGAAAGGGCGATATGGCAACATCTTCCATCCGGATAAAGGTAATTGCAAGTGATGGAAAGTAACATTTACTCAAGTATTGTACTTTTTTGTACATATTTGTACTTCAATTGAGTATTTCCATTTAATGCTACTTTATACCTTATCTACTCCACTACATTTCAGAGGTGAATATTGTACTTTTTAAAAAACATTTATTTAACACTCACAGTTACTTTGTTCATAGAAAAAACACATGATATGCTGATTTAGTGTAATGCACTACTGTACTACACGGTATCCTAATTTGGTAAGGTTTCCAATCTACAATACTAAAATACTCTTACATGTATAAAAACAGGATGAAATAGTAATATAATACTGTGAGAAATATCCATTCTGCATAACAAGTACTTTTACTTCTTCTACTTAAAGTATATTTTGATGCTTACTTTTGTACTTTTACTTACATATGAAATCACAACTTTGACTTGTAATGGAGTATTTTTAGACCATATTTGTTTTAGTCCATTAATGGATCTGAGTACTTCTTCCAACACTGGTTATTTAATTATCCAAATAAAGATATATTGCACTATACAGACTTTAGTGTGTGTGTGTGTGTGTGTGTGTGTGTGTGTGTGTGTGTGTGTGTGTGTGTGTGTGTGTGTGTGTGTGTGTGTGTGTGTGTGTGTGTGTGTGTGTGTGTGTGTGTGTGTGTGTGTGTGTGTGTGTGTGTGTGTGTGTGTGTGTGTGTGTGTGTGTGTGTGTGTGTGTGTGTGTGTGTGTGTGTGTGTGTGTGTACCATGATGCTCCTGTCAGAGTTGATCTCCTGACAGCTCGGATGTTCCCAGCACTGACTCACAGCTCCTCTGGCCACGCTCACCAGCGCCACAGCCGCTAATAACCACGCAGGACACATTTTCCCTGCCAGCCAATCAGAGAAATTACTAAATAAAAACCTCACTTTTACAACGCATACAGTCAAATTAAAATCGGTAACACTTTACGGTAAGGGCACATGAATCATCATGAATTCATGCATGACTTAATGCATGAAAAAGCATGAATTCATTCATGTAGTACTCATGAACTATCAGTAATGTACAGGTATTAATGGTATCTCATGCATGACTTAATGCAGGAACAATACCTTAATTAATGCATCAACTAAGGTATCTCAATCATCATGACTTCTGAGTTATTAATGATGTTCATGTGTTCTTCATATAGATCTGCAGTTAAAGTGACAGGCCTAAAAACTGAGCAGTCACAGCAAAGTGTTGCAATCATGATTAACTAAGCATGACTTTTTCATTACTTCATCATGTTTGTGCCCCTTCAAATAAAGTGGTGACCCGGTCGGTCGGTCGGTCGGTCATAGCAGTGCATGTATTCTGTTGAATTCAAAGTGTTGACCCCAACCCTGTTCAGTGTGTTGACCATTAATCATATGTTAGTTATCAGTGTAAACGATGGAACAGGGCACCACTTTATTTGAAGGGGCACAATCATGATGAAGTAATGACAAAGTCATGCTTAGTTAATCATTAATTAAGGTATTGTTCCTGCATTAAGTCATGCATGAGATACCATTAATACCTGTACATTACTGATAGTTCATGAGTACTACGTGAATTAATTTATGCTTTTTCATGCATTAAGTCATGCATGAATTCATGATGATTCATGTACCCTTACCGTAAAGTGTTACCCAGTAACTAATATACCTACAAATACTTATATTGGTAATGAAAAAAATATATTTAACAACTTAATTTTAAAGCACTCCTTAAACAAAACATAAGAAAATGCCAGGTTATAACAATATAGTAGTATTTTCTAAATATACATTCATAAATAATATTTGCCTATGTATGGTAGCTTTCAGTGTCCTCCTTTTGTTCAGATGAGAAAATTAAACATTTATTTGTCATGAAATATTTGCTTTTTCATAGCCATAAATGTTCTTTTATAATCACAAAAATGTATTCTTTTAAAGATCACAAATGACTTAGTTGTAATAATTTAAATGACAAATTAGAGATTTTAAACTGTCGGATCAAAGATTAGATCCTCCAAAATCAAAATCATTTTTCCTGTTGAGTTATTGTTTTAAAAACATTTTAAGTTTGTGACTGGATTTGACATATAAAGTAAATATAATTTGTACCTTTATTTCACATCCTATGCTCTTAATGGTAAGTGTATTTGAATATTATTTCTTCCTAATTGTTTTTTAAAATGAAAACCCTGAAAAAGCAGATAAAATGGGGTTAAAATGAATATTATATGAACAGAAAATGAAGATACTCACCACGCTGTCTTCTCTCGCTGCTGATTGTCGTTCGTTGGGCAGAGACTTCTGTTGTTCCTCTACCTTTGTCTCTCCATCTGACCAGGAGACTTTATATCCTGTCAGCCAAGGACGCGCGCGCACGCACGCACGCACGCACGCACACACACACACACACACACACACACACACACACAAACACACACACAAACTCTCACAGATGACGTTGTACTGACATATTATACCTCCGGTTCCCCCGACCACACAACAACATCATCAAGTAACTTAAAATGTATCTTTACCGATTTATTTCATTTTCATTTAAGAGTAAACTAATTTATTAAGGCAGAGACTAAATATATTTGTGTCAATATTTTGTTTAGAAAATGATATCATGGTTAGCCAATTGATACATCAAAATGAAATCCCATTGTTTAAAATAAAGGGTGAATTAATTTCAACATAGTAAAAAGTATTAGAGTTTTTTTTCTTTTTGGTTCAGGCTGAGTGACAGGTTTTAATGCTCTAAACACACTTTAAGTAAAGGCTTCCTTCCTCACATCTGTTCCCTATTGTTACCACATAGTGTATTTTCTACCTGTAACTCTCTATAGTTGAGGAATACGCTTCCTACGGTTCAACAATAGGAAATGTATACTGTATCTTTACGGATGGAAAGAAAGGCCACAGCAGAGATGTAATGTGCTTTGTGAGTATTTCACTGTCCAGGCACTTTGTTTTCTTTGATTTAGGTGGTGTAGGCTGTACTAATCATACATGTTAACAAAATAACATGACTCAAATCTGTGAACTGGTGTAACAGTTCCATTAAAGAAGAATGTGATTTGACAACAAGTCTGAATTGTATCATATACTGTACATATCTTGTTAGCTAATTAGCTAATTCCAGAAGAAGTTCACATAATTAAATACAATCTGCCTCAAACATTCAAAAGTCAACACATACGAGGTTAAATCCAGACTGCAAAAAGAGGAACACAAATGGAGACAAGGCGTTCTCATTGCCATTCTCTACCGGTCAAACAGACGCACTCAGTCTTTTCCAGCTTTCCCAATGACCAGACTCCAACATCCAACCATTCCTGCCATTCTTGTCTCTTGACATTACCGTTCACCTGCTTCTCCATTTCCCTTATTAGTGTCCCAGTATTTATACCACCCCCTGCTCCTGGACAGAATGTAACATCTGAAACAGAAACTGTATTGAACTCTGTAAACCTCTGTCAACCCTTTCATCTTCAGCCTGAACCTGCACCTGATAGTCCATTCCCTCCAGCTGGACTCACCCCCATGGCAGATGTTGTACATGGTGAGGATTAAACCAATACACATCAAAATTCAAGCCTTATTATTGTGAGTATGCTAATGTTAGCATTTAGCTTAAAGCCTGGCAGTGCGGCTAGCATAATAGCTTAAACGCATTAGTCTGTTTAAATGAAATCTTTATTTGGCAGTTAAAAAAAATCTTAGAAAAGTTTCACATGAGCCTCAAATGCAGAAACGCACAATATTACCAAGTGAATAACGATGTGAGAGAATTGCGTAGGTTTAGGCACCAACATTAATTCTGTAAGGCAAGAAAAACATTTAGGGTACAATGTAAAAAAAGATCGTAATTTTACAGGAAATAACTGTAAATGTTTATAGTAAACATCTTTTTTTTTTTAAATAACTTGCAAAAACCTGTAAAATGACAGATATTAACTATAAATTAACAACCCAAAACATTATTTTAAGTATTTTGACAATGACAACAAATAACGTTTATTTCCTTTTTAACAGGAAATGTACTATATAATATTTACAGTATTTTTACACTTTCAGAAAATACATGCAGATGTACGTAAAATAAAAAGTATTATCTCTAACATAAATCATTTCTCAATATTCTATTGAATCCACCACAAACACAAAATATCCAATGTTGAAACAAAAGTAAATAAATATGTTTTCATTAAATTCCTAACTTACTATATTGTAAACATCTACAGTTGATAATATCCTTAAAAAAAATAAAAATCATAGAAAGTGGAGAAATCTCTGCAGGGAGGACCAAGGTTTGAAACACACACTGTTATTTACTCAACAATAAGTCACAGTTATCCTTGTTTTATTTGTGTTCTGTTGCTGTGTTTTTTTTCCATTGGTCAATATACAGTAATAAGCCTTAGTTTTACAGTATAATGTATGGTTTTCGGATTCTGGCCGACAGCCAGAGCTACGGCACTTGAAATAGAATTCAGACATAACACGGCAGACAAGTCAGGCATGTTTGGAATGAGTCCACAACACTCCTGATTGGTTAATATAAACGTAATCGAAGAAACCTGCCAATGAGAACTGTCCGCGCCTGCCGTTCACATTTGAAACTTCCGCGTCAGTTGGAGCAGGTCTCCTCCTATGGTCTCCTCCTGCGGAGCTACAGCTGTCTTAAGTCTACTGTAGGAGTTTATGGATTAATATCGGGATCGTTTTACATAGACGTTAAATATGAACGTCAACAAAGAACAGAAGACTTGAGATCTGGTGAGTCCTGCAACTGTAATGGAGTTAAACATGTATTTAGATAATCCTTTGTTTGTGAATGTTTTATTTTTTTATTTAAGGTTACGTTTCTTCTTCTAATTAGCTGAGTTTCTTCCCGTGAAGTTGGTATGCATCATTAATAGGTTGTTAAATGTTAAGAAGCCCTGAGATGCTGTTTCTTGCAAGATGTTGCGCCCGGGAAACCTGGCTTAACATGTGGCTGCTAACGTTAGCTTACAGTTTATTGCAGTGCTGCCCCTCACCCTCTCGTCTCCAACACGGGAGAATTACACATAAACATGCAGCGGGGTGTCACAGCGTTGTCGCCAAGTTTAATGTAAAGTTTCACAGATTTCTTACTGCGGAATCCAGTTTGTTAATGTTCAGTAGCAAACAGCTAGCATTGAATAAACAGCTAACCGTTAATGTTCGGCTATTACAAGCTAACATGACTAGCTAATGTCACACTGTGTGAACCAAAATACTTTTTGCATTACTACATCATACATGCTTGGTCCAAATCAATGCTAAAATAATTATTTTTGAAAAAAATTTGGTTAAAGTAATGTATTGCAAAGATATTTACTATTAAAATTAATTCGGGTTACTTTTGACACATGTTGGTTGTATGTTGTGTTACAAAGGGTTTAGCATGACAGCTGTGATGTTCACTCTTTTGACAGAGCACCAGTGGACAGTGAAGACTATGGAAGAGATGATGTGATGGCTTTGCGTGGAAAGCTTCTGACGGCAGCCTGTGTCCCTCATCAGTCTCTCCAGGCAGCACCCAGCTATTATTCCATCTTGCAGATGAAAATACTTTGATATGTGAGTAATAACTAACTTGTGTCTAACATAATAGAGAACTGCAGTGACGCGTCGTAAAACCCGGAAGTAAGTTAGCATTTTTAGCACTTCCGGTTCCTTCCTCAAAAAGCAATGCATTTTTTCCATAGGGTTTTGGAAAATAGCTCGAAATAAGGTCTGTGGTTGACACAAATTTAAGAGATAAATCACGTTTTGTTCTACGACATTAAATACGTCAGCAGTGACCCCACTGGGGATTTTTGAAGAGTTTACGTGTCTGAAAAACGATGGTTGTTACCGAGTCGCTGAATAGGACTACAGAAATTGTCGAGGCCGTTTTACGTCATTACGCCGAACACGTAAACACTCCCGCTAAGTTTGTTTTCCCCTGTGTTCTGCTTGAAAGAAAGTACCTACCTATCTTTAGTATCTGTATATCTATATCTGACCATTAGAATCTGCATTTTTGAAATTGTCGTTTTTAACACCGTAGTTTTACAAATTATAGAATAATTAATTACCAGTGTTTTCCAATTTTACTCGGCAGTTCGTTTCGTTAACTAAAGCTAGCGCTAATAGTTAATTACGCAATGGTTTGTTGCTTTGCTCCGGGTTGCAGCCACAGGTCTTCGCATGAAACGTGCTTGTTCTATCGTTTCCCGGCCGATGTTTTCCAAAGGAGAGTCTGGATTCGTGCCATGAGGTAAGCTGACGTTACATTTTTGTCCATGTCACGGTGAAATGTAAATGATGGGTAGTGACTGTATCGCCGTTTTAGAGATGGCGCTGCTGAAAAGACCGCAACATAAGTCAACATAATGAATACATCCTATTAAAACCTGCGTGGTTTATATGATAAGTCTAATTAGTACAAGCAGCATAACGTTTCACCATGTAACTAAAGACTGTAGTCAGGGAAATCAGTTTGACATATTGAACTAATAACAAATCACCTCTGGCTGGCAGAGAACTCTCTGCTCCATAGCTTCTCTTGGAAGTAAAATCACATGTACATTTTACATTTATATTCAATTTAATATTCCATCCCTCACATACTTTTGTATATATAATAACTTATATATTGTTTTTCTTGTTATGCTGCTGCAACACAAACATTTCCCAAATTGGGATCAATACAGTAATATCTTATCTTAATTCATTAAGAAATATAACTATTATAATTAGTGTAGCAGCTGACACCTATTTTCAATATGGATTAATCTACCATTTATTTCTTTAGTTCAATTTTCATCTATAAAAATGTCTAAATAGTGAAAATGTTCCCGAGACTTATCAAAGTGCAAGGTTATATCTTTAGATGTTTTGTTTTAGCCTATGTACTGTATGTCTTAATGCTCTTACAGTATATGTGACGGTGTGACTTCCATGAAACTAATATTTTATATCTTCCCAACAGACGAGCTGACAGGAAACCTAACACTAACAACCACAACATTGCAAAGGCGAGTAAATGTAAATTAAAAAAGATTCACAATTTTTTTATTTCTTCTTCTTTCTTGCAGTGAGGTGAAGCTGACCTTGCACTTGGTGCCAGTAAGGATGTTCCTTACGCAGGCTGAATGTTTCTCCTTCCTTACTGACACAGAAGCCCTTGATTTGCAATGCTTCACTAATTGTCATTTCCCTGGCTCCGTAGGGAAACTTTACCTCCAGCACAGCGGAAGACCCTACCAGACCATCTGGAGATGCCCCCAACAATCCTGATAGGGAGAGCCACAAATCTGACTCATGGACCTGCATCTGGGTTGCAGTGGTGAATGCCCTGACGCCCTCACATTCATTCATAGTCCCCCACTGTACAGACAAAACACCATCAAGGGCCTGTTGTTGCCCTAGCACCCTGGCAATAAAGGAAGCAGTCACACGCTTTGACCTCAGGACAGCTCCAAAGTTGCTGGCAGTCAACCTTCCTTTCCTGAACAAATGCCAGTTTGGGTTGGTTCGCTGACCAGTGGTAGCCACCTGAATTGCCCTCTGTTGCTCCTCAGACAATGCCATGCTTGCCACAATTGCCTCAGGTCCCTGATGCCCAACAGATTTGATAATTTCAGGAACAGTAAGTGTTTCCAAGCTGCAGTGTTCCTCTTCTGGCTCGGGGGAGAGAAGCCAAGAGATTCCTGAAAACCTGCCCCCGAGTCTGTCCCTCAGCCAGTCACGATCTTCGGAGGTGGGCTCTCTTGTGAGCGGGTTAAATTAGTTATTGGTTTCAACAGTCACATTAAAACAGTTACTAAATCAGCTTACTATCACCTAAAGAACATATCTAGGATTAAAAGACTAATGTCACAGCAGGATTTGGAAAAACGTGTCCATGCTTTTATCTTCAGTAGACTGGACTACTGCAATGGTGTCTTCACAGGTCTCACTAAAAAATCTATTAGAAAGCTGCAGCTGATTCAGAACACCGCTGCTCGAGTCCTCACTAACACTAAGAAAGTGGATCACATCGCTCCAGTTCTGAAGTCTTTACACTGGCTTCCTGTGTGTCAAAGAATAGATTTCAAAATACTGCTGCTGTTTATAAAGCACTGAATGGTTTAGGACCAAAATACATTTCTGACCTCCTGCTAAATTATGAACCATCCAGATCTCTCAGGTCTTCAGGGACTGGTCAGCTTTCTGTCCCCAGAGTCAGAACTAAACATGGTAAAGCAGCGTTCAGTTATTATGCTCCAAACATCTGGAACAAACTCCCAGAAACCTGCAGGTCCGCTGCAACTCTTACTACTTTTAAATCCAGGCTGAAGACTTTTCTTTTTGTCGCTGCTTTTAATTGAACTATTCATATCTTAGAGTGCACTGTAACTTTTATCCATGTATTTTTTCTTTTAATGTTTATTTTATTAGCTTTTCTTTTTAATGACTGATTTTAAATGCCATTTTCTTAATGTCTTTCATTTTTTGTAAAGCACTTTGAATTGCCTTGTGTTGAAAAGTGCTATATAAATAAACTTGCCTTGCCTAATAAAGATTTCATGTGACACATACAATTGATTTGTTGATGGGAATTAATGTGAATAAATTAACTCTAGGTTAACGGTACTCTTGCTATCACTACTCACCGACACTATAAACCTTGTCCCTCATGCTAGCCCTGACAACACCGGTAAGCACACCTTCATCTAGGCAGCACTGTTACGTGTCCTGACTTGTAGTGGTTCTCTCCTCTATCTACGCTCTTCTCATCTTTGTAAAACGATATCAGACTGGTAATTGACACAGCCATGACTTCTAGTTAAATTCAGTGTGGCTAAAATGAAAAGCTTTGTTAAAATATGCAAGCATGCGAAAGTCAAATTCAGCTTTATTGTCAAAAATTCGACATGTGTTAAACATCCAGAAATATCGAAATATCGTTTCCCACAGTGTGACATGTATACATAAAACAAAAGAAAAAGGGCCTAGATAAACGTGGTACACATTAAACAAAACAAAAAGGGCCTAGATAACCGGGGTATACAGTTTAAAATGTTAATATATTTAAAGTGTTCAAAGTGCAGTTTCAGTGCAAGTCAGTTGAAACGATCTTAAATTGGCGTGACGTTGAAGTCGTGCGACCCTGCTGCTGTACTGGCTTGTAGTTCGTTTATAGCATAACGTTAGCATTTTGCTTCTGGCGACTAGATTTATGATTCAAAAATTAGTAGGGTTGACATGTGGAGATTATCCGGCTGAACAAAACGTGATCCCTCTCTTAAATGTGTGTCAACCACAGACCTTATTTCGAGCTATTTTCCAAAATCCTATGGAGAATTTGCATTGGTTTTTCAAGAAGGAACCGGAAGAAGTTTACTTCCGGGTTTTACGACGCGTCACTGTGGTTCTCTATATTGAATGTGGTTTAGTAAAGTATTTAAAAATACCCCACATTGTACATGTACAGGACAATCAGACCTTGTTCAACAAAGATCATCAGACAATTGTTTTGTCTTTGAGGAAACACTAACATTTTATTTAGTGTTGTTTAATCAATCAATATTTACTGGTCTTGAATTTCCTCACTGGATTACAAAATGCTCGAATCTTATTGTACAGGGACATTATGCAGATTTCATCACCTGAAGATGAAAATATAGATTCAGCGATATGTATCATTTTAAGGAAATAGACCATTAGTGGTATTGACCGAAGCTCCGCAGCTGTAGCTAGGCGCTGCTAATGAAAACTCAAGTGCTCAATTTGTTGGTTTTTCTTTTTTATTAAGAATTGACCAAGCATATCTTCCTCTTCGAAATTCCAGTTGTACTTCGCTAACACGCAGGGCCTGGGAGGGTGCGTTTGATTGTTCCCGCCCTTTACCTCATTTATGGACCAGGTCATGTTAGACAAGCAATCCAGTGGTTAGTTTTAGGGTAAGCTCAATTATTTATTTTTTTATTTATTCAAAGGGACTTCAGAAACAAGTCTCACAAGTTTGGCTCGAGGTAAAATTAATAAAAGCTAACTGTTGTTAGGCTATGTTCCCCCCTTCTAAACTTATTGTGTGTGTGTGTGTGTGTGTGTGTGTGTGTGTGTGTGTGTGTGTGTGTGTGTGTGTGTGTGTGTGTGTGTGTGTGTGTGTGTGTGTGTGTGTGTGTGTGTGTGTGTGTGTGTGTGTGTGTGTGTGTGTGTGTGTGTGTGTGTGTGTGTGTGTGTGTGTGTGTGTGTGTGTGTGTGTGTGTGTGTGTGTGTGTGTGTGTCAAAGGTCCATCATACAAGATTTAGGGGATCTATTGGCAGCTGCTGATAATAACATCCATCATTATGGTTTACTAATAGTTATCACTTCACTTCCTCCTCCAGCACCTGGACACAGCAGGAACCTACGCCAGGATCCTGTTTGTGGACTTTAGCTCTGCCTTCAACACCATCATCCCGGCTCTGCTGCAGGACAAGCTCTCCCAGCTGCACGTGCCCGACTCCACCTGCAGGTGGATCACAGACTTCCTGTCTGACAGGAAGCAGCACGTGAGGCTGGGGAAACACGTCTCTGACCCCCGGACCATCAGCACCGGTTCCCCTCAAGGCTGCGTTCTTTCCCCTCTGCTCTTCTCCCTGTACACCAACAGCTGCACCTCCAGTCACCAGTCTGTCACGCTCCTGAAGTTCAGACGACACCACCCTCATCGGACTCATCTCTGGTGGGGACGAGTCTGCCTACAGGTGGGAGATGGACCATCTGGTGACCTGGTGTGGGGAAAACCACCTGGAGCTCAACGCTCTCAAGACAGTGGAGATGGTTGTGGACTTTAGGAAGAACGCAGCCCCACCCGCCCCCATCACTCTGTGTGACTCCCCAGTAACTGCTGTGGAGTCTTTCCGCTTCCTGGGCACCATCATCGCCCAGGACCTCAAATGGGAGCAGAACATCAGCTCCCTCATCAAAAAAGCCCAGCAGAGGATGTTCTTCCTGAGGCAGCTGAAGAAATTCAACCTGCCAAAGACGATGATGGTGAACTTCTACACCTCCATCACGGAGTCCATCCTCACCTCCTCCATCACCATCTGGTACGCCGCAGCCACAGCCAAGGATAAGGGCAGGCTGCAGCGTGTCATCCGCTCTGCAGAGAAGGTGATCGGCTGCAATCTGCCATCCCTCCACGACCTGCATGCCTCCAGGACCCTGAGGCGGGCAGGGAAGATAGTGGCCGACCCCTCCCACCCTGGACACAAACTGTTCACCCCCCTCCCCTCCTGCAGGAGGCTCCGCTCCATCAGGGCCAAAAACCTCTCTCCATCAGGACCAGAACCTCTCTCCATCAGGACCAGAACCTCAGGACTAGAGCCTCTCTCCATCAGGACCAAAACCTCTCTCCATCAGGACCAGAACCTCTCTCCATCAGGACCAGAACCTCTCTCCATCAGGACCAGCACCTCTCTCTATCAGGACCAGAACCTCAGGACCAGAGCCTCTCTCCATCAGGACCAGAACCCCTCTCCATCAGGACCAGAACCTCAGGACCAGAGCCTCTCTCCATCAGGACGAAAACCTCTCTCCATCAGGATCAGAACCTCAGGACCAAAACCTCTCGCCACCCCCCCCCCCACTGACACTTTACCTCAGCCACAACGCAGACTCTATGCATTACATAATGGAGATCACAGGATGGTAAATAATGCAATGTTTAAATATTGCTTACTGCACATATTTTATATTCTATAATTTATTGCATTCTATTTCGATGTAAATTACTGCTTTATTTTATTGCTATCTTACTATATTGTTATTACAGTATTCTTAATATAGTACTTTTTTTTATTTTAGTTTTTTATTTGTATGTATGCACCACGACACCTAGTCAAATTCCTCATACGTGTGAACCTACCTGGCAATAAACCCGTTTCTGATTCTGATCTTTTTGTCCTCTAGGTTGCACTGCCACGTCTACAGTAGCGCAGAATGGACAGAGGAAACATGATTGGGCCTCAAGTTTTTTGCAGCCAATATACATTCTCCTACAAACTTGGGATAGGAGGCTGAGTGAACAAGTTATCCATTGGTTAGAACCTACATTGTTAGACATACTAAATCCTGCACACTGCTCCTTCAAATTGACAATGTGAACATATGTTGCCATTTTGTAATTTTTAAGTTATTTTCAGTTGAGAATGTTTCAAAATACTTTTGTTTCTACTGTTTATAAGTATGATGTTTAAATATGAAATGCTGTATTCATTAGTTGTACTATAATTCGACAAATATTTTTATATTTTAAGTTTTCAGAGTAATTGTTTCCTACAGAACATTTCATTGAACCTGTTTGATTGGAAAATGTTAGAAAAAAGCTCTAAAATAACAGTATTCTCGCTGTAGAACTTTAGGTTCTGTATTTATTTTAGTTTTTGATCATACAAATCTAATAAAAAAATATATAAAAAACAGTTTTTCTCATCAAAACTTTATTTAAGGAATAGGAATGTAACATTTTAAGACAATGGATTTTGAAAAGAGAGGAAAGTTTCCTCTAAAATCTTTAAAGACAATTTCTGTATACTAATTGCTTTTGCACTTTATTTCAGTTAATGTATTTTTACTTTCATTTTATGTTTTTTTTATTTTATTTCTTCGTTGTACGTCAATGGCAACAATTTTGACATTTGACGCGTCTGGGATTGGCAGTTAACACATTCCTAATACATCTAGACTGATGTTTCATAATGCAAATGTTGTTTATTTGTGTGCCAAACCCAACCTTCAACCTGTCTTCAATCACCAAAACCCTGTCGAGACTGCAGACTCCAAAGACATAATGGCACACAAAACACACCATGAAAATCTCCATCCAACGTTCTACGTGTTAAATGTCAAACTACGCATCAGACAGATTAACACCAAACCGACATGTTGTCAGAGGTTGGAAGTGGGGCTTCAGACATGTGGGTGAGAGTGTACAGTTACACCCAGACTCACCTGCTGCAGCATCTTCCCTTTGTCCAGGGCCTCTGACGTGTGATCAATCCGAAGGGGATTGACTTGTTTAATGGACCACCGGGGAAAAGGTTGAACATCTTTTTATCAATGCTCTGTGTCCACGAGGAGCCTCTCTTTAAGTTTTTAAAAAAAAACAAACACCAGCTGCCTTCATTTTAAACCTTTAATACATTGTCAATAGAAGTGCTTGGCAATAAGTGGTACAGTGTCTGAAAAACGACCCGTTCCAACCTTGGATCTGGTATAATAATTGTTGTGTGTGTGGAAACAAACCAACAATGAAAAAAGGTGATTTACCCTTTTCTTCCCTTAACTAGAGGACACATACTTTTGTGTTCCTTCCACTTAAATGCTGAAATCGATTACTCTGCTTAACGTAACCAGTTTTATCCACCTTTACTTGCCAAATAAACGTTATTTTAGCTTTAAAAAAACGTCATTGATGATTTGTTATACATTTGTGAAAAGCTCTAAATAGTTTTTAAGCTAATGTTAGCTGGCGAACATTAGCTGGAGAACGCCAGCTGGAGAACGCTAGCTGGTGAACGTTAGCTGGCGAACGTTAGCTAACATATATTTATAATTATAAAACGGACAAGTCAAATCAAGCAATCTGATTGGTTCTTAGCCGTGATATACTGAGCGTATACCACGGGTAGAATTGTAAGTTACTTTTCACAACAAGTCAGTATCCCTCCGCGTCTGAGAAAAACAGTATACCGTTGGTCTGAAAAGCAAACATACTGGAGCAAGAAAGCAGCGGAGAAGTAACGGGGCAGAAGCCCTCCTTTTTGACGCAGCGGTCCAGACATAGACATCAAACGGCAAAACATATTCAGTGTGCAGTTCCTTTGGCATTAGGGCAGGGATATCTAGATACTTTTGAAGGTTTAACATAATGAATTGTGCTACTTTTAAAGCAAGCAACGATGTTTTCAAATCTGTAATCAAAGAGGTCCGCAAAAACGCTATCGACCAATCAGATTGCTGGATTTGACTTGTCAGTTTTATAAATATATTTAAATTTCTTCCGTTACGAAACAAACTTACAAAGCATAAAATGGAAACATTTAAGATTAACTTCGACCTCCGGGGGGGTCTTACTATAGTATGTAGGAGTGGATTGAGCAGTTCCTATCTCCAGAAAAAAAAGCACCTAAACTACGACATGCAGAGCTACGTGAAGAGCAGGTAGACCAACTGGAAAAGTAGCACCATTCAAAAGCTTTCTGATGCGGGTCTTGAAACAAAGCAGAGAAATTATGACCGTTAGTGGCCACAGGTGCGAAAGCTCTCTCCAGAGCTACTGGAAGCCCAATCTCGGGGACCGGAGAAAGTGGAGCAATATTCTCGCCACGCCAAGCAACAGCCTCGAACAACCTCAACCTATACAAGTGACCACGTAAGCCATGCTACTGATCCTGGACAGGTTTTCAGTGGCTGCACAATAAACAGCAACATACACATTAATGTAAATAAACAGCCAAATAATGGATCAACGCTCTCTGTCTAATTATGTTCGCTTGCTGTTAGTGTTGTTGCATAGCAACCACCTTGCACTATGTTTTCTGCAGAAGGCAAAGGAGGGACTATTTTATTTTGAACATCATTATTTACTAATAAAAACTATTTCAATTAGAGTGTGTATTTTTCTTTCATATTGCCACACTTGGTAATCGTTTTATAAAAGCAATAGCTCACTTCAGGCCGTGGTATATGCTCATTATATCACAGCTAAGGGGCGTGGTTCGGCCCGACGCGAAGCTGTGATATAATGAGCATATACCACGGCCTGTCGTGAGCTATTGCTTAAATGTCAACTGTCTGTTCTGACCCTTGCCTACCATTCTGGCAGTAAGTTATTATGAAACAAAAACGCTATAGAGAGGCGAAGTCACGCCCATCTACTTCCGGTCCATGGGACCCCGGAAGCGAAAAATTATACATTGAATTCAATGGAGAGAGAAAACGTATCTTTTGATCCCGTTTGAATTGTGCCACGAACTACAAATATGATGTTTGTCAATCTTAAACAATCATTTCCATGTCAAAAAAGTCACATTTTGTCGTAAAACTGTTGAAATATAAGACTATGAAAAATACGCGACTACAAAGACTACAAATCCCAAATCCCATTCTGGGTCGCGCATGTGATGTCACAGGCGATAATGCTCCAAGTGGTTGCGACTCGTAATTAAAGCGAAGAAGAAGATTTCATAACTGATTTATTCCCTCCAATAAATATAAGAGATTGCTCCAATAAATTTACTTTTACAAGATGCCTGTGTGCTTTGTACCATGTTGTAATCACAAAAGTGATCATACCACTTGCTCGTTCTATCGCTTCCCGTCTTATGAAAGGACCAGGAGTCGCTGGATCAGACATATCAGGTAATATCATAGGTAATATACATGTTGTGCATGGAACATAGTCAAGTTAGCTACCTAGCTAGTAGCGACGAGTAGCGAGCACGTTAGTTAGCATTACATTACTTAGCCTTGTCATTTTTAGTAGCCTTACCATTAAGTTATTATTTTATTACATGAAGTACACCAAAATGTTAAACAGTAAGAGTAGTCATCATCGTAAGTATTTCGTGAAACATTTGAAGAGTGGCCTACTGCGCCCTCCACCGGGTGCTAAGGAAGCAGTTCAGGGAGAGTCGAAGGAAGGCAGGCAGGCAGGGAGCTTTGCATGACATTCTTCTGGACGTGTTTCATTGTGATGACAGTGAGGGTGAGTCAATCTGTTGGTTGGAAAGACAGTAGTTGAGTGATTACTGAGAGAAAATTATTAAAATAGATAATTATTCAGTGTTGTTACTTTAAAGTGTTGTTACTGACCTTTTTCTCTTTTATTTTCTTTACCTCACCTGTAACTGCTGAGACCCTGAGGAACATGCACACTGGACTGACCTGCTCTGGCAACCTGATTTCCACTGTACATAATAGTATTTGGTTATGGTATATTATTTATATACATCAAAGGCACAATGCACCCCCCAGAGAGACACATGTATTGATTGTGATATTTTGCATAGGTCATGTGAAATCATCTTTACATACTAGAAAACTGTAGGAGCGGCAACTTGTTTTGAAATTGAATTTTTAATATCCGATAATAAAGTTGATCTGTTTTCTTTATTCTTCTCTCTTCCCAGCTCCATCCATCACCGTTCTCTGTTCCTGCAGGTCCTGCTTGCTAATAAATGCTTTATTTTTTTACACAGTTACAAATAAAGTCAATGTATTGTATGACATGAAGTTGTGCTTCATTCTGAGTCAATAATAAATTCATTCTGCCTTCAACTGCAAAATGATTGTGGACTGCACCGACATCCATGTAGCTGCCCCCCAGTAAGATGAACCAAGCAAAGCTGACACCCAACATACAGCTGTGCTCTTAAGTTGACATGAAGAATTTGTGAAATATTGGTAATTATTTGGAAAAAATGACTGACGATGCAGAAAACTTTTTTTATTTAGGAACAGTGGTCAGGTGAAGCATTTATCACTACATATGTGTCACACTTAAAAGGCCAAACACACTGGCCAAACACACCTCGTTTACAACTCCCCAGTTGACAGCCATGACTCCGTCTAAATTGTACCCCCCAAGCACCCTCTTCATGAGGAACGCGCATGGAGTGGATGAAAGTCCCGACCTCAGCACAGCACCAAAATTGCTGGCTGTCAACCTGCCCTGCCTGTGTAACTGCCACTGAGGATTTGTCCGCTGTCCTACGGTGGCTGTCTGGATGGCAGCTTGCTGGTCTCTGCTCAGTCGCATTGAGGCAAGAATTGCCTCAAGCCCCCGACCCCCACGCTCCTTCACCAGCTCCGGCACGTTGAAAATGGCCTGATGTTGAGGCTGCAGCTCTGGCTCAGGTGACAAAAGCCATGCCATGCCATGCTGCGCCCCTCAGTGCAGACCTGAACAAGTCTACTTCCTCAGTGGCGATGTCTCTGGCCAGTGGGTTGTATGTCTCCTCTTGCTGTTGGTAGAGTTGAGACACCGGCTGGACTACTTTTGAAGTGCCAGGCTTCCTCCACTGGCACTCGACTTCTGTGGAGCTGATCTGCCACATGGCAAATATTGCCAATGCTGCAGCGTGGCTGCATTTGTACATCCCCCGTGCACAACCACAGACGGCGCTCTGCATCACGCCATCCTCTCCCATGTAGATCTGTACAAATAAAGTAAGTACCATGTTTGTTAACATGCTATAATAGATTGAATGAGCAATACAAGGATGGTCCAGATCTGGGGGTGGGAGGGTTTATTTTTCCATAGTTTTGTCCTCTTGTCTGATTGTTGTTTGTTTTTTCTGAATTTTTTGTAATTTGTGTTGTATTGGTTGTGATTGTACATTGTATTTTTTTAAATGTGTATTACATTTTTGAAAAACATTTGATCAACAAAAAAGGATTTGGTCAGGGTCTAGACTCAGTGTGTAGTTTATGAATTAATCAATGCTCTCTACATTAGGAAAACATACCAGTGTACCAGAGGGAGTCACACACAGCTGTGCCTAGATAACCAAACAAATTGACAAGATAACCAAAATCCTTGAATCTACACACAGCAAATAAACTCAAATTACACAACGAGATGTAAAAAGGAGATCACACATATAGTCGATATAAAACTGGCCGCTTCAATCTGAAGAGCAAATAAAACAAAACACGGGAGTGTACCTTGTTCTTGTGAACACTAATGTTATCCACAGCATACACACCCGTATACAGTACACCCGTTCTAGGTTCTGATTGGCTCTCTAGGTTGGCATTCTAGCTTCTGACTGGCTGTCCAGGTTGTCAATCACAGCCGTGGTTCATATTATGCTAGTCGACTCGTAATATCGCTAAACTTTTTTTCTTGACGGTTTTCTCAGTCAACTAATGCTATTGATAACAGTAACATAAATTAAAACAGCCCTGCACACTGCAGTCATTATATGCCGGGTCTGTGGTTCATCATCTTTTTTTTCATTCTCCTCCTTATTGACTGACATTAACCTTAAACATTGCACTCATATTACTCACCGAAACCTTGTAAAGCCGGTCCCGCATGCTGGCTCTTACAGAACCGACTAACTCCCCTTTCGTGTATGTACAGCTCTCAACGTGCCCAGACTTGTAGTGATTTTCACCTCGTTTTATACTTTTATTCTCATTCTGAAAGAATGAGGTGAAATGTGCCAATGTGACGGTCATCTTTGTGTTGGTGACGCGTATTGTGCGGGACCAGAGACATGTAGTTCACTGAGCGGCTTAACACAAAAAAATGTGTTACTTCACAGTTTTACGACACATTTTAATTTTTTTGACTTGCAAAATGTTCTTTTAAATTGACAAACATCATATGTGTCATTCGTGGCACAATTCAAACGGGATCAAAAGATACGTTTTCTCTCTCCATTGAATTCAATGTATAATTTTCCGCTTCCGGGGTCCCATGGAGGCTCCCGGAAGGGGAGGGACTTCGCCTCTCTATTCACTAACATCATTTCAGGCTATTTTAATTAATTTAAAGGACCACCTCCAACCATTTTATAACACATGGTTATTCCTTTGTATGAATACTAGGGGTGTAACGGTACACGTACTCGTACCGAAATTATTCGGTACGGGCCCTTCGGTTCTGTACACATATGTACCGAAGTGTACCGAACGAATATAACATTAAACGTAAAAAATTGAGAACGTGAACAACTTTTTGGAAGTAATCTCAGGTGCTGCGTCGCAGCATTCAGAGTAATTTGCTCACATTGGGTTCAACGCGTCATAGAGCGAGCAAGTCATTTCATTGGACGAGAGGCATACTATGAGAGCAGGGATGCGTTCAAATGTAGTCAGTAATTTGAGGAACTGTCGAAATGGCGAACGCAGATAAAGTTGAGCTTGAAAATCCTCCAGCATCATTGAAGTCTCCGGTTTGGGAACATTTTGGTTTCGCAGTTACGTACAAGGATGACGGACAAAGACAGGTGTACCGAACCAAAGCTGTTTGTCGGCATTGTTCAACTAAAATTGGTTACGCGGCTGGCAATACATCAAACTTGCACACTCATTTGAAAAGGCATCACCCGAACCTGAATATCACCGGTACCAAAAGAAAAAAGACTGAAGTGCATATCCAACTCCCACTAGCATTTAAGCCTCCACCACTCGCAAAAAGTTCAGACCGAGCCAAAGCTATTACAAACGCCAAATATCCTTATGTTGCCATGTTAGCAAAGCGCTACCTGGCTGTATCTGCTACCTCTGTCCCTAGCGAGAGGGTGTTCTCCACAGCAGGAGACATTGTTAGTGCCAGCAGATCTGCCCTTTCGGCAAGCAATGAGGGCAAGTTAATTTTTCTTTAAAAAAACATGAAAATACAATGACAAGCAAGTCATAATGTCAAACTGGCTGCTTAGGTACTAGTAGGCTACAGTACAGTTCAAATATAGATTATTTCAGTTCGTCGAAATGCTGCACCTTAATGTTTATTTTATTATATTTTGTATTTATTTGAGTGAATATTCACAGTTTAATAATAATTAAAAACCCAAAACTAATAGTTTGCTTTGTGAGTACTAGTACAGTAAAGTTCAAATACAGATTATTTCCGTTCATCGAAATGCTGCACTTTAATGTTTATTTTATTATATTTTGTATTTATTTGAGTGAATACATTATTCACAGTTTAATAATAATAAAAAAATATATATATATATTTTATGTTTTGTGATAATTTTTTCTGCTGTACCGAAAACGTACCGAACTGAACCGTGACCTAAAAACCAAGGTACATACCGAACCGAAATGTTTGTGAACCGTTACATCCCTAATGAATACCCATATTCTACATCCACTTTTGCCTCCCTGTCTTCAAGGTTCAGCCAGTTCTACACATTACATACTCTTGCAACAAAATAGCATTGTCATTTAAGTTTCATTATAAATTATTTTTCTGATATATTCTATACTGTGTTTCTCATCATAGTCCGTAGAAATCTGTGTATAGAGAAAATGTGGATGGATGGATGTGTCAAAAAAACATGGCACTTTCACCGAGGACAATTCCGTTCGTGTTCAATGTCAAACCAAAGGTCAACAATTTTTTTATTTTACGACTTTGATAACATAACAAACATACTTAAAGCCAAACCATTATCTTTTGTCAAAAGAGAACTAAGTAGCTTTGTTATTCTGTTATTTTTTTTATTAACAACATCAGTTACACAGCAAAATCTGCCAACTTAATCTGAGAGAAAACATGTTTCTTTAAATTGTATTTGAGAATGCAGTTTCATTGTATGGAATATCATTTTGTAAGAGACAGGGTTGGAAGGTTTAATCTCAACTAGCTACTATCTCTCCATTGTATATCCGTCAAGAAACCTTTGGTTAGGGCCAGCGCCGTATAGATAGAAGAGTTACGACAGCGGAAGTCCAAAAACGGTTATCGTTACGTGGTTCATGCAGACGAGGATCGTTCCCCGGAAGTTCATGGCAGGCAATGTGAATGCATTGATAACAGGAGATAGAACTACGATTTTTGGTAATTATTAGTGAATAAAGGTTTTGATTTGCAATATTTATAAAACAAATTGATATGTGTATGTATTTACATCAATATGTTTTAAAAAATAAAATAGAATTTGCTAATATTAAGTGATAATATTAGGATTAGTGTGAACAACTAGTTTACATGTTAGGCTAACAGTGCCTTGGTTAAAGAGCCTGTTGCTGTTTATAGCTTTGAATTCTTTAAAACCAATATTATCTTCTTAAACTTGTATGGTAGTCAGGAGCATCACTTTCTAATGTTTGATATATTTAGAGGGAGGGGATCTAAAGGAATGCTTCAAAATTCAGATTAAATTAATTTCTACCATTTTCTTAAATTCATGGTAGTTTCAGTAATCCCCTGGTAATTGAGGACACAAGTTATCTAAATTACTAATGTCATCTTTATGGCTTTCAGAAAGGACAGGATACCGACAGGTGACTATCAAAGGACTAGCAGCAGCAGCAGCAGCAGCAGCATGATGATGATGTTAAATGTGTTGTTTTAGGAACATCCATTGCAAATACATGGAATTCAATAAACATTGAATAGCATATCATGCAGTTTGTCTGTGCCTTTTCCTCCGTGTTGTCCTGGTTTGCTGTGCTGCCTCCTAGTCGCCACCATGGTTTGCTGTGCTGCCTGGGGATGCTCAAATCGCTCCGAGAAAGGAGTACGAATGTACGGCTTCCCCACTGACACAGAGCGGAGGAAAAAAAATGGCTTGCTCAAGTCAGCAGGAGCAATTTCACGACCAACAGCAAAAAAATATGTGAGGATATTATATACAAACACTGCATTTGCACTTTTTCACAAAACGAAAACCACACCATTGGGAAAGCTTAATGTTTTGTTTAATACAAAAAAACAGGGAAAGGCTTGAAAAACACAGAGTTGAGACTCAGGGTGCAGGGTGAGGGTCTCAGTGCAGGTATTCAGGCTCCATTGAATCCCCCTCTGGTTCTTGTGCTGAAAGAGGGAGTAACAGACAGGAGAAAGGGTTATACACACCTATATAGCACACCTATTGGATGGGAAATTGCTTTGGGGAGATAAGGTGTGGTCTTTGTTCCCAACTGAAGTTATGGAACTTTATTATTTGTGAGTTTAACAAAGTATGACAAATGGCATGAGTAACAGATGTGATATGAATTTCTATAAAGTTGTCTCACATTCTTGGTCATATTTGATATACAGTATGTAATGAGTATAACATGTCCAGTAAGTATAAAGTGTTTCCTAATACTGTGTATTCAACCACTATGGAAGATGTATGTGGGCAGACAAAACTGAGTTGTTCTGTGTGTGAAGTAACCTCAAGTCACTCCGCAGGCACATTTTGATGCAGACCAGTTTGTCAAGACAAAAAAGGGCAAGACTAGGCTGAGAGCAGAGGCTATACCCACCATCTTCGTGCATCGCCCTGTGGTCAAAAAGAGAAGGGCCCCTGCACCACGATTCACCCCGGGACCTGTATCTACAAAGCCCATTGCTCATGATCACAGCTATAGTGTGAAAGGTGACACAGGTATAATAAGTATGAACTCTTAGTAACAAAAGTCATATTTCTTATTTTTAAGTGGTATAATATTTTAAATGTTCGAAAATCTACAGTGCCATGTCTTCTACTTACATTAGTCTCAAAGATTGAGGGAAGAAGGGATGAGGAGACTGAGAGAAAGGAAAGTGAGGGTGAAGAAAGAGAGGACATGGCTAGTGAGGAGAGACAGGGAGGGTGGACACCACCCACTCAGCCAGCAGCCAGTCAGCATACGAGGGAACCAGCAGCCAGTCAGCATACAAGGGAACCAGCAGCCAGTCAGCATACGAGGGAACCAGCAGCCAGTCAGCATACGAGGGAACCAGCAGCCAGTCAGTATACAAGGGAACCAGCAGCCAGTCAGCATACGAGGGAACCAGCAGCCAGTCAGCATACGAGGGAACCAGCAGCCAGTCAGTATACGAGGGAACCAGCAGCCAGTCAGCATACGAGGGAACCAGCAGCCAGTCAGCATACGAGGGAACCAGCAGCCAGTCAGTATACGAGGGAACCAGCAGCCAGTCAGCATACGAGGGAACCAGCAGCCAGTCAGCATACGAGGGAACCAGCAGCCAGTCAGCATACGAGGGAACCAGCAGCCAGTCAGCATACGAGGGAACCAGGAGCCAGTCAAACAGATCTATTAAAAGAATTAAAGAGAAAATTAAAGAGCCAAGAAGGAATCCCCAAAAAAGCAAAGTCTGCACTAAGAAAAATTAGGAAGGAAAATGCAGCTCTCAAGAAAACATTGAAAATTAGGGACAACAAATATAAGAAAACGTTTTAAAAAGACCAACCTAAGGCATTAGGCAGACTCACCACAAAGGGGATGAAATGGAGCAATGAGACAATTAAGAAGGCTTTAAAAATGTGCTTTGCGTGCGGACCAACGGGTTACAAAACTCTGCAGGAATTGCAGATTCACCTTCCAGGATTAAGGACACTGCAAAGAAGGATGCAATGTGTTAAGTTGGTGTGTAACAGCTAACATCAATGCCCCTCCACCTGCCAACATCACTGCCCTCCTACTGCCTGCACCCAGCCAGAGGAGCGCAAACAACAAAAACAAGCAAGGTGTCCCGTCATGTACCTGGACATTTGGGTTGGCAAAATGGAGTAAGAGATGGACTTGAAAAACCTTGGTGGCTCTCTACTCATGTTGTTACAGTTGTCTTGGTTGCAGCTCTCAAGTTTTTTTTTGTTGCCATTTCCACATCTTTAGAAAATATGAAATAAATGAAGTGAAATCAACCTCTTCTCTGGAGAACAAACTTTGATTTCTCTGTCTTGTGAGTTTGCAGTCTTGCAGTTTTGCTCCTCCACCTGTAACATCACTGCCCCTCCACCTGCCATACAGTAGGTTACTAACAAGATTACTTATATAATACAGTGATAGAATACATGTTTAGTATGCTTACTTATATAAAACAGTAGTATTAAACTTACCTTGTGTTTTCACTCTCACTTAAGTCCCTCTCCCTTTGCCATCAATCCAAAATCAGCTGAGCTGCAACATTATACAGACAGGTAATAATCAACATAATCACAAGGACACAATATGGCTCTGCTAAAAACACTCACTCTTACACGCACCAAAGTTATATTTATCTAATATTTAACTCCCTCCACCCCCGCATACAATCCCTTTTAGAAGACCCTCTCCTCTAATTCAACAACGTTGGACGAAATGACATTAAGAGAACGGAATTTACAATTAAAAGGCTGTTCAACGTGTGTTGCTAACTTGATCCGGAATCCTAGCTTTATCTGTTATCTGTAAACGTTCCCTAAATCTACTAATTTAGGGATAATCCACTGACATCCTTTAATACACATGTTAATTTGAATCAGATGTACTGATAATATCCGCAATATAAATCTTTAAACTTCTTCTTACCTTTAAAAGTCCGTCACGAACGGTCTATTATGCTGCAACTCTACAGCTCTGCTAGCCTTGGCGCTAACTTCCGGGGAACGATTGAGAGGCTCCACGATCCGCCATTGCTGTAAAAAAGTGGTCCATTGGAGTGAACGGAGATGACATAACTCTCAGTCTATACGGCGCTGGTTAGGGCTAATGCTGCGTTCACACCGGACGCGATGCGATTTTTGGGGGGCGGCGCGGACAGACAGAATTCGCTCCGACGGCGAGCATGAAGCGGTGGACGCAAATGTACTAACCGGTATCAGTATGTTGTTACTTCGGCATCATTCAGAAACGTGTATTACAAGGGGAAATATGTTAATTTCGTTGTAGTTGTAGCTCCCGAGCCAGCGCGTCTTGTTTGAATGATGCAAGTAAACACAGCTGACAGCCGCGGTGAAACTAGAGCGTTTAGAGCACATGTGTCAAACTCAAGGCCCGCGGGCCGAATCAGGCCCGTCTACAATTTGGATCAGGCCCGCATATCAATTTATATCACCAATACAATGTGGCCCGCTTAAATGTATGATTCTGTTCTGGCGCACGAAGAGCCTACGCCGTAAGCTACGCAAAAGACGTTGTTGGTGGTACCTGATTGCCGCAGGCCGAATGCTCTCAATTGCAATGGCCAATTGCGTGTCTTACAGCGGAGCCTACGTAGCGGCCAACAAAGAAGCATTAACGGTCTGCGAATGTCAACTAGCCCGCACCTGTCAGCTAGTAACACAGAGAGAAAAAAAAAAAAGGAAGATTGATGTTGAAGGAAGGCTATTTCAAGAGAGGTGGGAGATAGAATACTTATTTACTGAGTATAAAGAGAGGCCTGTGTGTCTTATTTGCAATGAGACAAAAGCCGTGTTCAAAGAATATAATTTGCGTCGTCATTTTGAGACGGCCCACCAGCAGCAATATGCCACCATGGACAGGGAACAGAGGCTTCAGAAAGTCATGGAGCTCAAAAAACGCAGGCAACAACAGCAAAATATGTTTCATAGGGCCAAATCTTTAACAGATGGAGCTGTAAAGGCAGGTTTCATCATAGCAGAGGAAATCGCTAAATCAGGGAAGCCATTCACCGAGGGGGACTTTCTAAAAAACTGTATGCTTAAAGTTTGTGACATTGTATGCCCCGCAAATAAACAAAACTTTGCCAATGTCAGTCTGACCAGAAATACCATAGCCAGCCGTGTGGATGAACTTTCTGACGATTTGCAATCACAGCTCAAAGATAAAGCAAAAATAATTTGTAAACTACTCAATTGCTGTGGATGAAAGTACGTGGGCAAAGGAGTGGACTGGTAGCAAAGGTGCGAGAGAAGATGAAGGAGACGGGAGGAGAGCTGACTGCTTACCACTACATTA
Organism: Notothenia rossii; assembly: GCF_949606895.1. NCBI lineage: Eukaryota > Metazoa > Chordata > Actinopteri > Perciformes > Nototheniidae > Notothenia > Notothenia rossii. The sequence continues at coordinate 27,742,864 of NC_136908.1, forward strand.
TTCATCAGGAGGCCCCGTGTGGAAAAGTGCTTGGTATGGAACATGTCATGACAGTGGTTACGAAAACTGGGAATTTCATCCAAGCACGGGGCTTGAACCACCGCCAGTTCAGGGCACTTTTGGAGGAGAGAAATTCGAAGTACGTTGGTTAAGCCGTGGCAAGGTGTTGCACAGATTTTATGAGGTGCGCGAGGATATTGCTAGTTTCATGGCTATGAAGGGGAAAGCTGTCCCCGAGCTGGCCGATGAAAAGTGGATACATGACTTGGCTTTTATGTGTGACATAACGCACCATCTCAACGCACTGAATGTGAAACTGCAGGGACGCAAACAGCTGATCACGGACATGCTTGATGCAGTGAAAGCCTTTCGGACAAAACTGCGCTTGTGGGAGAACCAAATGCAGCAAGGAAACTATGTTCACTTCCCGACCTGTCAGTATGTTGCAGACAACCTCAACACTGCTTTCCCGAATGAGAGATGCGCAGAAAAACTGAAAAGACTCAAAGCCGAATTCGAAAAGCGATTTTCCGAATTTGAGACCAAGAAATTCAGGTTTGACCTTTTTACAAATCCATTTTCTATTGATGTGGAAAGCGCCCCAGATAACTTACAGTTAGAACTAATAGAACTACAATGCAATGGGCCACTAAAGGCAAAGTTTGACTCTGTTGGGGCAGGTGAGTTTGCTACATTCATCCCAAGCATAATGCCACAGCTCCGCCTTCAGTGTGCCCGTGTCCTGAGCATGGTCGGGAGCACATTTGTGTGAGCAGATGTTCTCTCTGATGAAGATCAACAAGTCTTCTCACAGATCCCGACTCACAAACACCTTGGCTCCATTCTGAAAGTGGCTACAGCTCAGGACTTTCAGCCAATAATAGATGAACTTGCATCAAAGAAAATATGTCAGGTGTCTGGTGGCTTAAAATAGCATGCCAATATTGATGTGTCAAATCTGGGAAGTTAGCTGCATGTGAGTTTTCCTTGACTGAAAAGTTTATTTGTACGTCTGTTGACATTTATGTGCACCTGGTTGCAAATCAGGAGGCTACAGTTTATATGGGACGTGTTAACAATATGATCAAAGATCTGTTACTGTTACTTTTTTGCTTACTATTTATTGTCCCATACAACCATATTCAGGACTTTAAAACAAGCCTTTTGAGAGTTGTAGAATGTGGGCAAGAACATTCACTATTCATTATTTAGCTTTTACATCAGGCCATACCTTTTTATTTAATGTCCCAAAGAACCTTTTTTTAAATAGTCCTATTCAGGCCTGTGAAAGAGGTTGCTCTGAGTTGGCTGCCTACCAGTTCAAATGTATTCAGAACGCATTGTTTTGCTTGCCTATATGCTATGATGCTTAGAAATTTTGTTTTTTGTCGACATAGTTTGGGCTTTATGTTGACCAACGAATGTGAAAAGGCTATATATATTTATATAAATGTACATATGGTACTGGTCTGTGAATTAGGTTAAATGTGTGTTTTGCTTGACAGTGAGGTTAGTATGTAAATGTTGGGGGTTTTATGTGCAGCTAATTTTATGCCAATGGGACAGACTGCAAGGGACAACATGTTGAGATGTGTTTTACTTTTATACAATTTTCCACACAACCATTTAATTGTTGTATCAAGGCTTGTTATATCTGTTGAAATGTGGGACAACATTCAATATTTGTCCTTTTATATCAGGTTGATTTGTGTTTGTTTATTATTCAACACAACAACATTTTCATATTGTTGTCATATTCAGGCCTGTGCAACAGGCTCTGAGTTGGCTGTATGCTAGCCAGAAAGCATTATTTTTGCTTTACTAAATGCTATGATTGCCAAGCACTGTGTTTAAATATATATGGGAAGGCTAGTAGTACATACAACAATACATTGAAAGATATTTTTTTATGTTGTTTATTGAATAAAAAAGGCATGTCAGTAAAGCATATGTCCGGCCCTTAATGTGATTCCAATTTCCCAGAGTGGCCCTTTGTGAAAATGCATCGCGTCCGGTGTGAATGCAGCATAAGTAAGAAAATAAATGTTTTTGTCTTTTTTTCAAGGTTATTCTGAAAAAATGCTTGGAACATATCTTAGTGCTCATATTTCTTTTGTTGTGTTAAATAAATGTGCAATACGTACACTTTTGGTACAAAGCTAAAACTTGAGAAGAACTGAAGTTTTGTTGGCTTGATATCAAGCCTCTTTTATAATCACGACATAGACTTAACTTTCTGTTGTTTTCTGTTTTTCTAATGGAACAAACAGAGCAGCTTCGAGGGGCAGGATGGTAAATATAAACCCATTAGATGACTTCCACGGCCTTGAACCTCCATTCAGCCCATTATGGACACACACTCTAGTATGTTCAGAAAAGACACTAAGAGGTAATGGCACTATGGAATAAGAGTCAAACTAGCCGACCGAGGACATTATCGACGCAGTTTGGGAACTGGAGGCACATTATTCACCAACTCCTTCAACTAAATTCAGTCTGTATTTCTGTCCTTTTGTCTACACTGAACAGAAATAATAGATGTTTAATCACATTTAAAAATTAAAAACAGATACACAGTTTATTTTTCTCTTTGACCAATCCAAGAGTTCTATTTCTGCAAACAAAGTACTTTTTGATATCAATTACTATTTATTTGAAATGGCATTTAGCAATATCACCGTTGAGTGGTTTGGTTTGGTCAACATCTTCATATACGAATACGTATGTGCCGAGTACTTCACAACATACATTCAAATGCTTTGCCTTAGTGTCACTGTGACATATGCGCTTGTTCTTTTGGACTAATGCTTTGAAGCCTTACGTTTGGCATACAATTAACTTTCATGTTACAGTTGTAAGGGGAAAAACACCATTACTGGACAAAGGAAAAATTCGGTCATTTTCTCATAGACTTCTATACAGTCTAAATGTGTTGGAACAACCAGTGAAGTCTGCTCCTGCTGGCCATTAGAAAGAATGCAGGTTTTAGGCACTTAAGTTTTTTTCACTTTTCAGTTCACTTTCACCTGGGTGAATATATAAAAAAAGACTATTTATAAATAAATATATATCTACAATGTTACTGTCGAAAAATAAATAGCTTGGCAGAAATGTTCAAAAGTTAAATGTAATTAACACGTGCAGAGGATAATGGTTGATTCTTTACATACAGCAAGTAATTGTTAGGTTCATCTCCTGTTAAGCATAAGTGTTATATAAAACATTTTGTAATGGTTTTATACCAATACAATGTTGTTTTAAATAACATTGCGTAAACCTTTTAATGGTTCCATTTTATATGTTTGATTATAACAATTGGGACTCCTCATATGTAGACACATTTTACGTTTCCTATATCGTCATTTATATTCAACCCTTATGGTGCCTTCTTATGTTTGCTTATAACTACTATACATTTTTTTTATAAATCGTTTTAACAAATCAAACCTTATAATAATAATAATAATACTGCTAAATCTGGGAGGTTAGTTAAGTGCAGAGTGAATATTAGACTACTTCTCATCAGGCCGACACCTAGAGTTGGAATATAATGTTGCTCTTTTATCTGCTGGATGTGTAAAAATGCAGCTATTCAAATATGCCACAGGTTCCGAAGAAGATAATGTGAGGCCCTAAAATTCTGAATTAGACAAGAGACTGTGGATCTTCCAAAAGTGTGTCACCATGAATTGCCACATGTCCTTAACCTGAAATCCAGTCAGTGCTTCGGCTAAAGACTTGCGTTTTTTGAAATTTTAAAATCACATATTTGATATGTTTATTACATTACATTACATTGCATTTAGCTGACGCTTTTATCCAAAGCGACTTACAATAAGTGCATTCGACCAGGAAGATACAACCTTGAAGAAAACAGAATCATATAAGTACATCAGGTTTCATAGAGCCAAACATTTCAAGTGCTACTCAACTGGAAAAGCCAGCCCTTTATTAGTATATAAGTGCTTTGTTAGTAATTCAATCGCTCAAAGTGGAGTCTAAAGAGATGAGTTTTCAGTCGTTGCCGGAAGATGTGTAAGCTTTCTGCTGTCCTGATTTCAATGGGGAGCTCATTCCACCCTTTTGGAGCCAGGATAGCAAACCCACGTGTTTTTGCTGACGGGAACTTGGGTCCCCCTCGCAGTGCGGGTGCAGCGAGCTGTTTGGCTGATGCAGAGCGGAGTGCACGTTCTGGGGTGTACGGTTTAACCATGTCCTGGATGTAGTAAGGGCCAGATCCATTCGCAGCATGGTACGCAAGTACCAGTGTCTTGAAGTGGATTCTAGCAGTTACTGGAAGCCAGTGAAGGGAGCGGAGGAGCGGCGTGGTGTGGGAGAATTTTGGAAGGTTGAAGACCAGAGGTCGGATGGCACATGCAGGTAGACCAGCCAGGAGGGAGTTGCAGTAGTCTAGGCGTGAGATGACGAGAGCCTGGACCAGAACCTGCGCTGATTTCTTGGTCAGCTGGGGACGTATCCTCCTGATGTTGTAAAGCGTGTATCTGCAGCAGCGGGTTGTAGCAGCAATGTTTGCAGTGAAGGACAGTTTGTTATCTAGTATCAGACCCAGATTCCTTACAGTCTGAGTCGGGGAAACAACAGAGGTGCCGATGTTGATTATTAGGTCAAGAGTGGGACAATCTTTTCCCGGAAGGAAAAGCAGTTCAGTCTTGTCAAGGTTGAGCTTGAGGTGATGAGCAGACGTCCACTGAGAGATGTCAGTTAGACAAGCAGAGATGCGTGCGACGACCTGGGTCTCTGAGCGGGGAAAGGACAGAATTAGTTGGGTGTCGTCAGCGTAGCAGTGGTATGAAAAACCATGCGGGCTAATGACAGACACGAGCGAGTTTGTGTACAAGGAGAAGAGGAGGGGACCAAGAACAGAGCCCTGAGGGACCCCTGTAGTTAATTGACAAGGGTCGGACTTGGACCCTCTCCAAGTTACCCTGTAGGTGCGGTCTTTGAGGTATGAGCTGAGGAGGGAAAGTGCAGTGCCTGAAACTCCAAGTTCTTGGAGAATGCGAAGCAGGATCTGATGGTTCACCGTGTTGAATGCAGCAGACAGGTCCAGAAGGATGATGACAGAGGAGAGGGATGCTGCTTTAGCAGTGTGCAGTTCCTCAGAGACAGCAAGGAGAGCAGTTTCTGTTGAGTGACCTGCCTTGAAACCAGACTGGTGCGGATCCAGAAGGTTGTTCTGATGGAGATAACAGGAGAGTTGTTTAAAGACAGCGCGTTCAAGTGTTTTAGACAGGAACGGGAGGAGAGAGACAGGCCTGTAGTTTATAACATCAGACGGGTTGAGAATGGGTTTCTTTAGGAGAGGGTTTACTCTTGCCTCCTTGAGACTGTTTGGAAAGTGACCAGAAGTTAGAGAAGTATTGATGAAATGGGTGAGAAACGGTAGAATATCAGGAGCGATAGTCTGAAGGAGGTTTGAGGGGATAGGGTCCAGAGGACAGGTGGTAGGACGGGCAGAGGTAATGAGGGTAAGAACCTCACTTGGAGAGAGAGGGGAGAAGGAGGTCAGTGTGTGGGTGAAAGGTGGGTCTGGTGACCCAGCGGTGAGTAAAGGTGAGTCAGAAAAAGAAGAGCGAATATCATCAACCTTTTTTTCAAAGTGGTTAACAAAGTCGCTTGACAGAAGGGAGGAGGGGGAGGGGCTTTGGGGGGGTCCAAGAGGATGGAGAAGATAGAAAATAGTTTTTTGGGATTGGAATAGGAAGATTGGATCTTATCTTGAAAGAAAGTGCTTTTTGCCTGAGAGATGGAAGCAGAGAAAGAGGAGAGGAGAGCCTGATAGGTTAGGAGGTCGTCATGGTGTTTGGATTTCCACCATTTCCGCTCTGCTGCCCGAAGGATGGTTCTATTAGCACGCAGGGCGTCATTTAGCCAGGGAGCAGGAGGGGACTGACGAGCCGGCCGAGATGTGAGAGGACAGAGAGAGTCCAGAGAGGATGAGAGAGTAGAGAGGAGAGTTTCTGCAGTAGAGTTTGGAGGCAGGAGTTGGAACGAATCAGAGGAAGGGAGGGCTGAGAGCACCGATGAGGCAAAGGTAGAGGGGGAGAGGGAACGAAGGTTGCGGCGGACAGGTGCAGAATTAGAAGAGATTAGTTTGTTATGTTTGGAAAGGGGTAGAGAGAATGAAATGAAGAAGTGATCGGATGTGTGAAGCGGGTTTACAGAGAGGTTAGAAGTAGTGCAGTTCCTTGAGAATATGAGATCAAGGACATCGCCAGCGTTATGAGTTGGTGGGGATGGAGACAGTTCGAAAGCAAAGGTGGTTAACAGAGATGTTAGTTCGTGTATCTTCCCTGTCTGGAGGTTGAAGTCTCCGAGAAGTAGAGCGGGAGGGCCAGTTTCAGGGATGTGTGAGAGGAGATTATCTAACTCCTCCAAGAAGTCCCCCAAGGCGCCTGGTGGACGGTAGAGAAACACAATGGTTAATTTTATAGGATTAAAGAGAACATCTTACATATCTTACATATTCAGGCTCTTCAGAATATATGGAAGCCCTTTATTATTATTATTTTTAAGATTTGGATTGAACTGACGATCAAATGGATGACTAATCGTCGTATGCAGTTTTCGAGCTTGTATACTTGTTATATCCGTGTTTTGTTATACAGATGTAGCATGTTTGTTTTTGTTATTTTCTTAAGCTAGACATTCCTGATGAAAAATAGTGTAAAATTAAAAATTAAAAAAAACTTTTTCATTTGCTGTGTTATGTAAGCTACTGTAACTTGTGGTCACACCACTCTTATCCTGTTATATGCAATCTATGACCTCCCAACAGGCCAATGGCTGCCATTCCCGAGGATTTTCAGGATATGATGTCACACCCAGTGAGAGCTAAACACACTGCTTTGTGATTGAGGTCCATTCAGCGCTGGGATCCTGGGACATGCTGAGTTACAGGTGTCATGTTTTGCCTCATTGGCTTCATTGCCAGTTCTTACACTCACAGTCAACATGTCACATTTGGGGTTACTGGCAAAAGATGCATTGCCATTGTGTTGTTATACAGTTGAAAGCAAGTACTGCTATGAAAACATTCTTGAAGGCAAGTGGCCTAATATTTGAAAAGGACAGATATCGTATGAATCTGCAAAACAAGCAAGATGTTCTTTGAGTGTTTTCAATGTTGGCAATTAGTAAAATGTCAGAATATAGAAGTGGTGGAAAGTTACTAAGTTCATTTACTCAAGTACTGTACTTAAGTACCATTTTTACTCCACAAAATGTAGTTACTGGCTACTTTGCAGGTTTTGATTTATAATACATAATATAAATCTATGAAGTATTATAGGTTAAGCTACCCAGCAATATATCAAGTAATTTAAATGACCCCCACCTTTACAAAGTGCAACATTGATATTAAAGCATTGATAATTATAATACAAAATGAAGCTCAGCACAAGTTCTTTCAGGAAGACTGGTTCCCATGCTCTCATTCACAATTCTCCCTCACTCACTCGCCCCTTTTCTCAATAAAGCGAAGGCGCAACCTACCCCAGCTAAACCAATCGGCTGCGTCACTCATATTCCCCACAGCCAATCACAGCACACCTGGCAAAACGTTTGAATATGTCGAAACTGTTGAAGTCCAAGGTAATGTCTCCACAATCCATATATTGAAGAGGCTGGAAACTCTATTTTCTGAAAAGTTGATGACCACAGAGGAAGCCTAGCATAGTTCTTCCCACAAGTTCATACTGTATATAGACGAAAAGTGAAAGCACCAGTATATCACTCGTTTTCTGGAGAATACCCAAATAGCTGTGTCCATGCAGAATAAGATGAGAAAATCTATTAACGTGTGGATATTTGGAGATGCAAAGGATATTCTGACCAAATTTAAGTAGATTCATTTTCTCATGCTCGACATTTAACTCATTGTAGATGCAGAATACAGAGAGAGTACTTTCTTGTGAGATGTGTGTAAATATGTCTTTTTGTGCACAACAAACAAATACAATTTACATTATATATATATTTATTGGAACAGTTACAGGTTTTAATTGATGCATCTACAAGACCAACATTCACAAACCTCCTTAAACTGACTACTGAAGGATCAGAGTAAATTCAGACAGGTTGTTTCCTCGGCAACCTGAAGGTGAAGACTACAAATCTTTCAGTTCAGATGGCGATGATGGCTTTCCACCCAGGAGGAGGAGGTGGAGGGGGTTTATGCGCCTTGTGCCCTGGGGCGGGTGACGATCTGCCACCACAGAGGGGGGAGGTCTCCATCTATGCGGGCGGGGGGAAGGGCTTCAGTCTTGGGGCCGCCGGCTTCAGCCTCGAGCTGCAACTGGGTGATCTAGAACAGACAGGAGCAAAGAAAAGTTTATAAACTGGTGAAAACGTTTAAATTATTTCAACGTTGACCTCAATTGTTGGTGACCTTTCGACGCATAACCAATCAGATAACAGCCATTATAAGAAGCCCAGGAAAATGGGGAAGGTAACCATAGAAACAAAGTTTTTAAAGTATTGACAAATCGACTGGATAAAAGAGACTTGGATGATGCTACACGAGCTGTATGAGAGTTTGTAAACTAATGTTTTGATATCAAATGAACAAATGGTCATTTTAGGGATCACATTTTGGAAAAATAAGTGGGAAGTACTGAAATATTGATTTCACTTCTTTTCTGAAGGTGAGCTGAAATGTGCCTGGGGGAGGGTTAACTGTGTGTGAGCAGCCCACCTCTTTGTCCCAGCTCTCCAGCCTCAGTTTCTTCCACTGCTCTCTCTTAGAGAAGTAGTCTGGGTACGCAGCCTTCTCTGAGGGGTGCCAGTGTTCCAGAACCCACTCAGGGACCTACAGGGACAAAGCAGAGATCAACACTTTGATCATGTCACATCAAGTTTGTCTGTTTTTTCCCTGCTATACTTTCAATTTCCAATATTTGATACAATTCTTCCATACTAGCCAACAATTATTTTTGAGGATTCAAAAGATAAAGTTCACTCTTGATAGGCGAAGTCTTTTCAAAATCTGAATTGATAAGAATTGGAGATCTGTTTAAGGTAGATGTAGATACAATCCAGTTGCACTCCCCTTACATCTCCAGCAGAGGGCAGTAACATTGGACAGACACTTTCCCCACATCTTAATTTTTGTTTGTTTTTTGTTTTACATTCTCAAATTATTATAAATAAACCTGTCCCAACGTAGGCAATAACTCTAGAGCCATACACACATTTTCTTAGTAATGTAAGATAAATGATTGAACAAGATGTCCTGGTCGCAGGCCTCACCTTGTAGCACTCGTATCTCTCGTAGGACGTCCCTCCGGGGGAGTCGGGGAAAATGTAGGGGGAGGGGTGCTGTTTTGTCCAGAACTCCTCCTCTCCTGTCTTCAGCAGCATGGTGGCCTTCACCAGGTCCTTCTCTGCTATGTTTTCATCGAAGCGACCCCGTAGAACGCAGGCATGGAACCGGTAATCGTGTCTAAAACACAAAAAAATCAACACAACAATTCTATTTGAATATAGCAGTAAAAGGCATCTCTCCCTTACACAAATAAAAACACAATGCATGTTTATTTCTTCCTCTCAAGAGAAGCTCTACACTGGTTCCAGCATTATCTTGCACTGTAACATCAATATGTGAACATATAGAATATCAAATTAGTTTACATTCCTCTGCAATGTACAGTTGGAAAGGGAATTTTAACGACCACAATAACAGTATTTTAATCCAACAACAATATTGCAGAACAATACCCAACATGTGTTTGCATTTGAGCACATAGATAACAAGAAATCCTTATCAAAAAACTTAAATATTAATCATATCTTTAAGCTTTAAATTATAGTTACTATCCTCAAAGGTTCGGTATGTTTAGGGTCTGATTTAGTTTTTCGGACAAAAAGGTCAGTTTTAAGGGTTAAGTATTGTGTAACTTCTTACAGATATGTAAGGTTGTAAATTGACTACATATAGAGCAAATGTAGGAACTACTATATGTTTAAGAAAGAGAAGCCTTAATACTTTATATAGTGCAGTATGATAAAATAACATAACATTTATCAACAAGAGAACATTTGTAATTATCAAAAGATGTGCTACTACTATAATAAGGTTGCTTAATTAATTACTTTAAAATGATAAGATACAGAAGAGTCATGTATTTAGAACTGAAATACAATTCCTAACCTATAATATTTGTATTGATATTAGGCCTGTGTATTATGATTTGTAGTTACAGCTATTTGTTTGACTGAGAGTCAAGCTATTAGGTTTCCTTTGCTAGCTCGACCCTTTTCAAAGTACAGATTAATAACTGCTCTTTGATATATTTCATGGTTTTAATAAACAGTCACATTTCAGGGATATATTCTTGTTTTGATGCAGAGTGGGTTAGTTGGTGAAGGGTGAATATATTTTGCAGGAGGACGGCCAGACGAGGAATGAGTGACCTGACTAGCAGTTAGCTTAGCTGTTAGCTTAGCAGCACAGCAAACAGACTCCCGGCGCCCTGCCTGTTTGTTGCATTTTCCCCCACAGAGCTTCAACGAAGGCAGCTCCTCTTACCTGTTGTCGCTCCACGACTCAAGGTGTCTTAGTGATTTCTTGTAAAGCCGCAACACCTTTTGGTGGTGAGTAAGAAAGGCAGAGGCCATGTTTACCGTCCCCTGTCACCTTCCCAGCAAGCGACGCGGGGGATTGTGGGATTTCTTCTGTGGACTGTATGACCGTAAACTCGTGGGAAATGCGCAACAGTTCTTCTTATCTTGACACTTTCTTGCTCTGGAATAAATACAAGTAATACCACAGTGTGGAAATACTCCGCTTCGAGTTAAAGTCCTTCTCTCAAAATCATGTTTATTTGATTTTATAAGCCTAACCCTTTTCCGTAAATTAACTAATAATGGCACCTAATGTAGTGGAGTGCAAAACTGCAACATTTCCTGTTGTAGAAATACAAAGATAATGTAGCATAAAATGAAAAAAACTGGAATAATTTGTACTACACAGTACTTAAGCAAACCAATTAAATTAGATTGTATCACTGGTATCAAGATGTTTACATAAATCTTACTATTTCAGAAATGCAACCCCTGTTACAGTTATTACGGTATGTAGCATGGGATTGCTGCTGAGAGCTGCATGTGTGCTTCTTTTCAGGAGGAGAGCTCTTACAACCATGGCTCAGCACAAATTCATTGGTGAGAGACTTGTGTTTAATGAACATATTAATACAACAGTGGGAAGGTCAATAACTGAGTGTCAGTGTGTGTAAGTGAATGGTGTAAGAAGACAAGCCTGCATGTGATAGTTAGCATGATGCTAGTTTGAGTTAGCCCTGCTGAAAATGACAACACAGCACTCTAAAAGTGTGCAGCTGTGTGTGGAAACTTCAGATGGATTGTTTTAACCTCTGGTGACAGTTTATACTGCATTACTGATGCTTTTACCTTTATCAGTTGTTATTATTACGTTGGGATTAAAGTAAAGAATGCACCATTATGTCATTTACACCTTTTTATTTCACTCTTTTACATACTTTCCCCTTTAATTCTCAAGTGTATTGTATGTTTCAATGTTGAAGGCTGGGACTGAAGATTTGCATTGCCCACAACTATTCTGTAGCTAATGTGCCTATGACAATAAGGTATTTGAATCTTAAATATTGAATCCAGATAGTGTCAAGAAGGTTGATGTGGAACATTTAGATTTTACCTGTTAGATTCAACCGCTTAACCGTGTCTCTCATTGTTGTATTTCACTAAGTACACTACCAATGACAATGAAGAAATTATAACAACGCGATTGACATTAAGAACCTTCCCTCTCCAGATATTGGTGTGAACCTGACAGATCCCATGTTCAGAGGAATCTACAGAGGGAAGCAGAAACATGACGGTGAGCAACTCATTCACTTTTCACCTGTGTGCTGTTGAGAGCAGAACATCTGAGACATGTTGTGATTTTTTTGACAGATGACTTCAATCAGATCATTGACAGAGCGGTCACAACCGGAGTCAAAAAGGTAAGCCATGTCATCAACACTTTAACATAACTATTACAGTTGTTGCAGCACAAGCAGCCTTTCTTCAGGGATTAGAATGCTGGTCGTCTTCTCTGTCTACCTCTTTAGTCAAAACTAAAATATTTTTGACAAATATGAAATTGATTGTCATATAATCTTTCACCAAAACTTGAATGCCTGCACTACATTTTAATAATTGTTGTGGTCCACGGACAAGCCATTTTAAAATTATATTTTTGTCTCATAATTTCTATAAAACCTGGTGCTTTGTTACAGTTTATGATCACAGGAGGAAACCTTGAAGACAGCAAGGAGGCCCTGAAACTAGCGGAGACCAGAGGTGATGATAACAATGATGAATGAGCAAAATCGGACTCTTCTTCTATATCTCTTTGTATTTAGCCTTTTTTTTTTTCCATTGTTATTACAGATGAGTTCTGCTGCACGGTGGGCTGCCATCCCACCCGCTGCTCTGAGTTTGAGCAGAACGAAGAGTCGGAATACTTCTCAGGGCTGAGGGAGCTGGCCTCACACAGAGGGAAGGTGGTGGCCATCGGAGAGTGTGGACTAGGTGTGAGCTGCTGACAGTGTTTGTAATATAACACAATAAGATGCAACACAGTAATGAAATGATTCACATTTATATCCTCAATAAATTAGTTACTTATGGCTCCTTGCTTTTCTATACTACTATGAGTGTCAACATGTTATTGGAATACATATTTTATATTTAATAATTCATTATTAAAGGTATAATATGTAAAATGAATGCATCAATATATCTAAACGAGACATATATCTTATCCGATATCCACAACCCAGATACATTTGTTAGTTAGTCCATTTTATCTGGTGGTGACGTGGCTGTCTGCCAGAAGCTGTAATGAATGTACTTTTTATCCAGTTATAAGCCACACTTTTACATTTGAACGTGAGCAAAAACTATGTGAGCAACTCGGCTAGCAGCCTCTTCAATAAGTCTGTGTTCTGCCAAACTGCATCCGATTAACACATCTTTTTTTACGTGAAACTAATTTATTCAGTGTTTTTACCAGTTTTCTTGACTCTGAGAATAACCCCTGGTAAATACTTCCTGAATGATGAATAGTGAAGGATTTCTAAAAGGAGGAGGCTGACGGAAAGGACAAACTATGACGATCCCATGTTACTTCCCAATGCCACCACATTCTGTCTTTCCATTGTTTTGATTAAGAAACCACTTTTGGCAAAACTTTACATATTATGCCTTAGTGTCCCAAGTGTGGGAGTAAGATGTGTGGGTCGTATCAAAAGGTATTTATTTTGTTTAGTTATATGTTGATACCCGATTGTCTTTTTTTCCTTTTTCCAGATTTTGACAGGTTGGAGTTTTGCCCAAAAGAGACTCAACTAAAGTAAGGTTATTTGTTTTATTTGCATATTAAGTTTCACTCTTTGCATGTGCCGTTTTGGCCTTTAAAGTATACTTTCTGGCTGTTGTGATGCCTCATCAATAGTTTTGGGTTTTGTCACTGAGAAGTTTAATCAGAAACTTGGAAATTAAGATTTCTCCTTCTAACAATTTTAAATTAAACTAACATTTTCAAATGAATTCCAACGATTTTGGAGGTTTCAAATATATCCAGTGCTTCCTACAATTGCAGATGTTCGGATGCCTTCCAAGCATGGACAGAAAGGCTTGTTAAACTTAGAAATGCACTTAATGGTTATTTTCCTCAACATCTTGTCTATTCATTATTTGTTTCTTAATTGTTTGTCAAAAAAAGTATAAGGAACATGTCCACTGCAAATTCCCAGACCACAGAGACATCTTAACATGTGTTGTTTTGTCCGACCAGCAGAGAAAAACACATATAAAGGTGAAGCAATTAGATATACAACTCAAATGCAGCAAATCCTCACATCAAGGAAGCTGGGAACTCCACAAGTTGGCCTTTTAGTTTGATACAATATGAATCACTCATCAACATTTGTCTATTCATCTTTTGTGATAAACTCCTTCATATTTCAACTGTTTTAGCACTAATTGGAAATAAATAAAGCATTGTTACTGTCCATTCTCCACATGATAACAATAAGTACAGCCCTGAAAGAAAGCCCTCTCTTCTTGATGTGTAACAGATACTTTGAGAAGCAGTTTGAGCTGGCAGAGGAGAGCAGGCTTCCCATGTTCCTGCACTGCAGAAACTCCCACCAGGAGTTAATCGGTGGGTTTCTGCTCCAGGAGGTCTGCTGCATGAGAGGGACTCTTTACACAATCACCTTACCGTCCATTTGTCTTTGCTTTGACAGAAATCATGAAGAAGAATCGGGACAGATGTGTTGGAGGAGTGGTGAGGACACTGCTCTTTATTTTTATCAAGCTATCTTTTTGGGTAACGATACTAATTATCTTTATCATAAACCAGTTGCTTTAAAATGTTAAAACAAATGCAATAATCATGATAAATACAAATGCAATCATCAAAATGAAATGAATAAGTTGTCAATTGGAATATGAGGGTCCAGCTACCTGTACTCTCTCCTCTCAGGTCCACTCATTTGACGGGACAGCAGAGGACGCTGCTGCCCTCATCGACCTGGACCTCTACATTGGAATAAATGGATGGTGAGAGGAGTTTGTTTTCCGCTGAATCAGACAACCTTAACCTCATCTGGGCTCAGCTACACAGGTCTAATACACCCAATATCTGATGAGTGCCAAAGCAGACTATTGCCTTAAAGCTGGGAAATCTGCAGCTGCTTACTGTTATGGAGGAGAAATATGTAATTCAATCTCTAGTGAAGGGAGATGTTTTAATGTGGAAGCACAACTCCTACAATATGCATTTTTGAGAGTTCTTTGTTAAACCTTTGTCAATGTAAAATTTTAACTCTCATCAATAACATGGACAATACAGAGTCCTGATATTGAATATGAAATACTGAAGATAAAAACACTTTTCAGCTTTGTGGATTACACAGCAAAACCTCTGTGTTAAACAAATCAAACACCATTTTATTATTTGAAGATACATATTAACAATAGTGCAACTTGAAATCTGTTTATTGTTTATTTTATTTTTAGTTCCTTGAAAACAGAGGCCAATATTGAAGCCATGAAGTCTATCCCCACTGAGAGACTCATGATAGAAACAGGTGAGATAAAGCGGGTTTATTGTGTCAAAGAAGGTATTTGAATCATATTCTTGAATCTTCAAATAAAGCTAAATACAGTAGCATAAAGCCACATGTTACTGTTAAATTCTCAAGTGAAATAGAACCAGTATTATTGTTGTTTTGCAACATCACATCATTTATATCAGTTTTAAACATCCACCATGCTGTGTTTTTACTGCAGCATTATAGAAAATAAACTAACATTCTAGATATGTAGTGTATCATATTGCTGTTGTAAGGTTGGTAATCAAACTATTCCATTAATTTATGCTTTGACACCGTCCTACTCCCAGATGCTCCATGGTGCGGCGTAAAGAACACTCATGCAGGCTCCAAACACGTAAAAACTACATTTCCCACAAAGAAGAAATGGGAGGCAGGACACTGTCTGAAGGACAGGAATGAGCCCTGTCACATCATGTGAGTAATGTTGTGATGAAGAAAGAGGGACAATTCCAATAAAAATAAATTGACCAGTTTGCAAGCGAGCAGAGATCAATGCTTTTAAATCACTTTAGCAATAACTGTAAACTGATGAGGTTTCACTATTTGTATTTGTCAGACAAGTGCTGGAGGTGATGGCAGCAGCGAGGGAGGAGGACCCTCTGGAGCTGTCCAACACCATCTACAACAACACCATCAGAGTGTTCTTCAGCTCCAGCTGAGGATGGAGCAGGAGACACATTCAGGAGACAGACTTGCGTGTGTGTGTGTGTGTGTGTGTGTGTGTGTGTGTGTGTGTGTGTGTGTGTGTGTGTGTGTGTGTGTGTGTGTGTGTGTGTGTGTGTGTGTGTGTGTGTGTGTGTGTGTGTGTGTGTGTGTGTGTGTGTGTGTGTGTGTGTGTGTGTGTGTGTGTGTGTGTGTGTGTGTGTGTGTGTGTGTGTGTGTAAGAATGGTTGATAAACTCTCCCTTTGCCAATTTTGAATGTTCAAATAGTTTCTTGTCTTAGTCTAAAATAAAAAAAGGGTTTTCCCTGAATGTGTTTACAATTGGTTATTTTTTTGTGTTTCATGTACCTCTTTTAGTTATTTGTTTCCATTGTTGGCCACAAAGCACAACAAGCACGAGTATAAGGTCAGCCTCAATGTTCCTGTAATTAGAAGAACTATGCACAAAATGGGAATTATAAAGGGTTTTATAATTAAATAAATACAACTAAAATAACAGCATTGCAACAGATTAAATTGAACATGTTTTTAAAACAACAAATGCAACATCCCTTTGTGTAGGACAAAGTCTTTTTTTGTTTTTAATATGTTATATTACAGATTTTCAAAAATGTAAACGATTGTTTTTAAAGCTACGTCAGCTGCCACACCCACTGACGCAGGAAGTTACGTCACGTTACGTCGGAACCAACAGCCTGGCAACTTCTGCGGTGTTCCCAAAGCAACCAAATTGTCATTCAAGAATGATTCTAATATTTTAAACGATAACTGACGAGACGGGATTGTGGCAGGAGTCTGAAGTGTAACTGTTGGAGCCATAACTCTCCTGATGGGAGCAGCCACACATTAAACAGAAGAAGAAGCAGCTGCAACAGGAGGTTTAGCTGGGAGGACATGGCGGACGTCAGCAGGTTACAAGCTATCGCCTAAACGCCTAAACAACAGGGAAAGCGAAACCGAAGACTAGAGGCGGCTGCAGGAGGACCTTAATTTAGTTTAATGTTACATGGATAGCCGGATCTCCTCAGGACTGTTCGCCCTCCACTGAACCTGCATGGCGTCCACTCAAGTCCGGCTAGGCCAGCAGGCCTTAGCGGTACTTGATGTGGCTCTGCGAGTTCCCTGTATCTTTATTATCGACGCCATTTTTAACTCTTATTACGACCCAGGTTCGGGATGGGCCGGGGCGATGGGGAAGGTGTTGGTCAAAGTCATGGGTGAGTATTTGAAAGTCCAGAACAGGAGCCTCCATATAGTGTCAACAACAGCTAAGCTAACTGACAGCTAAGCTAACTTAGCCTGTCATCAGTGTGGAGCTATGTCAACTGTCACACCGACTAAAGCCGACTTAACCACCGGCTATAACATCAATAAAAGCCTGCCATTTCCCACATGGTGCTAAAATAGTTAACTTCAAATGTAATTCAGTCTAAGTTGATGCTCAATATTCGCTATAAGGTGAGCTAACCGCTAACTTCAGGTATTTGTAATCTCAGGTGTCGTGTCAAATTCTGTGTCGACGCCGGAATCCAGCGGTGGTCCTTCAAGTAGCCTAACTCTGAGGGACATTAGGAAGCCTAGCACCTGACTTTAAAAAAACACTTTTTTATCCCTGTAACCTTGACCTGAACTCTTATCTTATCAGAACCAGGGGCTGGACTCTGTGAAGTTGAGTTTCTTAACCTTGTTGGCAGGTGTCCCCCTACAGCCTGTCAGATAAACTACCCTTCCCCCCTTATCAACACCGCCTGTCATGTTGCAAATATAATCTAAACTCATTTAAAACTGGGTGTTTTTTACACTCACGATTACACCAAAGTGGATATTGCTGCAACTCATACGTTTGCCAATATGGTCAAATATATGATGTTCTACAACTACTTCTTGTAGTGGCAGAAACTTGACAATAAAGTATCCATTAGTTTACTATGTACACCCAGTTGCCAATTTATAAGTTACCCTAGCTAAAACGAATCTGATCTTTTTAGGTTAGGTAGTTTTTGTGAACCAATAATCAATCACTTTTAGTTGAATACTTCACTGATTATCTGTTTAATTAAGCTTTTACAATAGTTTACCAATTACCTTTAGCTGAGCGTACTATTTCAAGTAGGTTCATTAAATATTTCTGAGCTTCTTAACAATCTTTCATATACCCCTGGTAAGGGATCAGTGCTGTGTAGGACTTGGTGTAGGCATCTGGGATAATAGCAAAAATGATATTGCAAAAACCACTAGGGCTGCAACCAAAGATTATCTTTATTCCATTCCTGAATAATTGTTTAGTCCGTAAAATAGTCAAAAAGGCCCATAACAGTTTCCAAAAGCCCAAGTTGACCTGCTTAAATGTCTTGTTTTGTCTGACTAACAGTACCAAACTCAAATCTATTCAGTTATTTATCAGAGAGTCATTAGCAGAGAACACTGTTCCCAGACAAACATCTACCACGTTATATAACTGTCCATTTGTACAGTTAGAAGACCTTTGAACAGCGTAGGCTCCATGGAGTCCTTTTGGTGTTAACACTCAGGGTTTAGAAGGGCAATGGGCTAAATAAGGTTCAAGTCAACCAACAAGATCATGTTACCTCAGCCCACAATCTTTTGATGTTTGTTACATGCACACAAACAAAGACTAACTATCTAAACTAGACTTTGGGAAATAGCGATGAAATAAAAGAAAAGTATTATAATTTCCAATGAAGACATCCACAAAGTTCACGGCCCTGAGTCAATGTAGTCATTGAACTCTGAAAGCTGGTTCACGGTTAACTCTGTCTCTGTGCTCCTCAGACAGGTTCATGTTGGAAGGGAACTAAGGTCAAAGTGGAACACAAGCAGTGGGATATAAGGAGGACAGTGATAGCCAGTAAACTGACCTAAAGATGAGAGCAAAGAGTAAACCATTGTTGTTCTGTTGCTGCTACTCAGTTTTCAGATGACGTGAGTATAGTTTTGCTGTGTTCAGTTTAATATCTTAGTTTGTATCTGCTGAGACCCCAACTGTTTTGTTACAGCTCAAAACGGCTTTATGTAGAGGCCTTGAGTTACACAAGTAAATAGTAAAAGTGTATTCATTAGAAAACCAAAACAAGTTTAAACTCTGTAACTTGCGTCGTGAACAGAAAATAATTGTATCATTTGATATAACTTGTTACTGCATTGCCAAGATACAAATAGAAATGCCAAGGACCGTCTGACCGGTTCCTCCCGTCCCCTTCAAGAACTGTGCTGATGTATGTTAGAAAAAAAACATGTCATGACGGTCATGCATGACGAAGATAAGGGAAAAACAAACAGTACATAGTTGATGCTACACACTCTTATGTGTATTGTTGAAGGCATTCCTTTCACACTCAGGCTCATTCAATCCATTTATTTTTGTGTGCTTCCTTTTTTCCTCTCAGGTCATTTTTCACAAGTGCACCTGGTATCCATGTTAAGGGTTTTGATAAATGTCTATGCCTCTTCAAAGTCCCTGTGTTCCCTCCACAGGGACTTCACCTCAATAGTAGTCCTTTGTTTACTTCCGTAACATAGTGACATCACATCACTGCTATTGGCCAACACATTGAAACTGATAGGCTAAGTGGCGGGACATCTCTTAGTCGTTGACCAATCACAACAGAGCCGGCCAGCTAACCAATCAGAGCAGACTGGGCTCTGGTTTCAGACAGAGGGTGAAAAGAGGTGCTGCAGCAAAGGCAGTATGAGAAAAATAAAGAGCTTTCTGAACATTAAAGCATGGAGACATGTCCCAGTAGAGACACTACATACTGATATGACCCTGAAAATGAACAGAATAGGGCAGAAATATCTTATGACTATTTGTCTCCGTTTGCTTCACTTTGCCCTGCTGCTTGTTGTATCTTTGACCTGTCAGGATTATTGCTCTGAAAGCCGATTGTTCTCCTGCTAATCTCATTTGTGTTTCTGGCACTCATGCCATTCTCTCTATAAGAACCATGTTTACATCCTTCACCTGTTTTTGCAGACAGCTTTAGCACATTTCATATCAAACATTACAAGCTACAGTCGGCAGAAGTCTTCTGTTCATTTTCCTATGTGTGACAGGAAATAGTTCCGTCACGTCCATTTTTACCTGATACTTCAGTTGCGAAATGTTTTGATATTTTACAGAGAATTAATATGTTTGAAGCATTATCTTAAAATAATATAGAATACCATGTATAGGCTGGGATATATCTGCAGCACCACAATACTTCATTGGGATATTTTCATAAATGTTGCCCTTACCAACATTTGCTGTAATTTGTATGAATTGTGCAGCCCTAATCTTCGCCTCTCTGCTGTGTCTCAGGTATCCTCATCTCCAGCATGGTGCTGCTGCTCTCTCAGAAAGCCTTGTTCAAGTTCTACACCCTCTTCTTTGCTGTGCTCCTCGGCATGGCAGCGGTGCTCATCAACTACTACGCCACCTCTCACATAGACTTCTACAGCGCCTACTACAAAGCGGCTCTGGGCTTCAGACTGGTGCCTAGAAACGGGCCGACGTTGTGGCTGGGCATGGCTGCCATCCAGCTTGTTTTTGGAGTGGGCTATGTGTTCCTTCTCAACCTCCAGTCGGTGTTCGCTGCTCTGGTGGTGCTGGACATCATGATCCCTCTGTGGGGGCTGATGATCGAGTTGCCCGTGGACGTGCGGCAGCTGGTGGCCGTGTTCTCGGGCCTGGCGCTGGCGCTCAACACGGCCGTGTGCCTGGCCATGAGGCTGAAATGGTTTTACTACTCGTGCCGGTACGTCTACCTGCTGGTGCGCCACATGTACCGGATCTACGGGCTGCAGCTGCTGCTGGAGGACACCTGGAAAAGGATCAGATTCCCAGACGTGCTGCGGGTGTTCTGGCTGACCCGGGTCACTGCCCAGGCGCTGATCCTGGTGTACGTGGTGCGGGCTGTGAGGAGGGAGAGCGGAGACGCTACAGGCAGTCTGACAGACGGAGGCTCCGACTCACAGGTGAGACCAGAACCATTCAGTCTGCTTTAAAACTCATATCTGCCGGTCTTAAAACACTCAATTAATTCCGCTAGAAAAGGTATTGTTGGACTTAGACCTAGGGTGTTTAATCGTGGGAAGCTAGAGTATGGTGGATTTTCAAATGCTCCAACTAAATACCCAGTATTAGTTACAAACCCTTTTTCTATGAGAGGAGCTAGCAGCACTACTGTAGCTCCAAAAGTGTCTAAGTCAAAAAGCTGAAAGACAATTGTTTCAGGTTTACATTCAAAACCACTCCCCCTGAAGTTATCATCTTGAACGGAAACATATCATAATGAATGTAAACAAGAAACTTGTCTATTTTTTTATGTAAACAACAAACGTGGCTATTTGTAGTAGTTCCGCTGTCAAGCTAGCAGTTTGTGATAAACTGTGCTCAGGTAGACAGGGGCGGCTGGCTGCGAGGGAGTGCGTCGTCTTTCAACCAGAAGGTTGTTGGTTTGATCCCAGCCTGTGCAGTCAACACGTCCATGTGTCCTTGGGCTTAATCAGTACTTCATCAGTTGCTCCCGACGGCTTCGCCAATGGTGTTTGAATGTGTATGAATGTTGGTTCCTAGAGCAAGGGGCACTGCTGTCTGAATGAGGTGTGAAGGGGCGAATGCTGATTTGTAGTATGTAAAGCGCTTTGAGGGCTCGTAAAGACTGGATAAAGCGTTATATAAGTGCAGTCCATTTACAGATGGCTACTATCATTTTATTTGGCCCCAAAATGATAATGAAATAAAAAAAAAAAAAAAATTAGACGATTAAAAAAACATTTGATTCAACCTACAGGAATACAAACAAAACGTACTTTTAGTTTTGTCTGAGAATTGGTTTATTAATTGCTGGCAATATGTAGAGAAATATATACACATTTTCCTTTTTTTGAAAGAACAACTCTAGATTTAATGCATTACTATAAGTCGAGTGGCCCCTACTGTTTTTAAATCATTCTTTGACGATTATGACCGTAAATAACTTACATTCATTTTTTATTTAAAAAGCCCATTAAACCCATTTTGTTAATTACACAAACACTGCAGTAACCCTGTTCTTATTGCAGATATGCAAAATATGAAAGTAACAATGTCTTTACTCTGCACCAAAATGTGTAAATCCAAGCAAATGGCTTTCCCCTGGGAGGATTACATCTGGTACTAAGATCAGGAGTGCTGCCTTCATGGAACCCCATATTATATCGTCGCCCACAAAAGCCTGCATAATCTGAATACAAAGAGTAACGGGAGTTCTAGGTGATGCTGAAATGCTTCCTTGTGTGACCTATCTGTTGCCAGGGTTACCTGCTGAGCTGGGATGTGTTCTGGGATCTGACCAGTAACCTGATCATCTCCGGCTGTGACTCCACGCTCACCGTGCTGGGGATGAGCGCCGTCATCTCCTCTGTGGCACACTACCTCGGCCTCAGCATCCTGGCCTTCATAGGTACGGCTGAGTGTGTGTCGCTTACAAACGTTGACTATCTGATGTATCTGCTGCTCATAAGAAAGGTCCTGGAATGCAAATGTTGTCTCATGTTGACCCTCAGGCTCGACGGAGGAGGAGGACAAGCGTTTAGGCTTCGTAGCTCCTGTTCTGTTCTTCATCCTCGCCCTGCAGACCGGCCTCAGCAGCCTGGACCCTGAGGAACGCCTGGTAGGGAAAATGAGTCAATCCTTTCAGTTGGTTTATTACGATTTGACCTTTACTGATATTGTGGTTCACGCTCAACATTGTATTTGTAGTCTTATTTAAATGTCCTATTGGCAAAACTAGGTTAACCTTTCTGAAGTAGGTATGTCACAAATATGACACTTCGGTACCAAGTCGATGCCAACATTTTGAAAGTGCAACATTATTGGCTTTGCTACAGCACAGGGAAGCATAAGACAAAAATAAAAGTAATCAAGCTACCCAAATGTTTCCATTTTCTCTGCCCTTTTGCGTATTTATATATAGTTGGATGTGCACGGACAGGCCCCTGAACAAAACTCCAGGAACAAGTCTTTCACATCACTTTTGCCTCGGAATCACAGATGCTTCAAGCATAGATCTGGCTTTGCTGTAGAATCCTAAAAGACGCAGTGTCCTCACTATGGACACGTCCTGGGTACACCCCTTTTTCCCCCTGCTAGATAATAGCAGAGGGTTGGCATCGCACTCCTTGGTTAAATAACAGAGCAGGTTCTATTGACTTTGATTATGGTGTGTTCAAGCTCTATTGAGTAAAATGTGTATTGAGGGAGGGTATATATAAATGTTATCATGATATGTTTAAATACAGTGTTGTAAAATGTAGTTTTTGTTTCAGGAGCAGTATTAACAATTGGGGAATTTCAAAGTGAACTTCCATCTGATTATGTGGAAATCATCCTGTTTGTGAAAGTAGAGGAAATCATTTAACATTTTGTATCAATGACGAGACCCTCTGGCTCTGATTTGCAGGTGCGCCTGAGTCGGAACATGTGCCTTCTGCTGACCGCCATCCTGCACTTCATCCACGGCATGACGGACCCCGTCCTGATGTCCCTCAGCGCCTCCCACGTCTCCTCGTTCCGCCGCCATTTCCCCGTCCTGCTGGTGTCCTCTGCGCTCTTCGTGCTCCCGGTGGTGCTCAGCTACGCCCTGTGGCACCACTACGCCCTCAACACCTGGCTGTTCGCCGTCACCGCCTTCTGCGTGGAGCTCTGCCTCAAGGTGAGTGGGAGAATCTGCTGCTACTTTAGTTTAAAAAGTGACACACAGACACCTACTATAAGTCTCATCAGTCTGTGAGGTTCAGTGTGTGAAATATAAGGTCTCATATCGTGTTCCCGTCAGTGTTTCCTTCTGTCTGTCTTCTCCTGGTGATCTCACTTTATTCCAGCACTCTGTGGCTTTAAACCTCTTTCCTTTTCCTCTTTATGTTTTTCTTTTCTTTAAAGGACAATATTAAGCTGTCTAACAATCTCAAATGTTATGTACCCTCAATATATAAAGATGAATATTCAAAAAGTATTCCACAGTGTTTGCTGATGAAGTATCAGACAGAAAACAAACATGTTTGTCTGACCACTGCTAAAGTTCAAATCAGCGGCTTCTTTCTGCGGATTGACACGACTGCACGACGTAGGCCCTCAGTCAGAGCGTCCTTATTAGCAGTCTGCTATCCAAACCTCTGAATGTCCAAATGTATCAATCAGAATCCACTATTCTAATAAGCCATGCAATCATCTGTGATAAAAGATCGAACTTCACCCACTTCCCCCCCCCCCGTCTTTTCACTTTTGAAACTGAAAATACTCAAATCATTTCTAGCCCTTTTTAAAAATATAAATAACTTGAAGATAGTGATGGTTAATTTTTAGATTACAGATGAAGGCAGATAAGGTTATAAGAGCAGAAAACTTTGTTTCTGTTTGTGTAGTTATCTGAAAGAGGAATTACTAAATGTAAAATATGAAAATGTTTCTATTTTCCCTGCAGGTGGTGGTGTCCCTGACTGTCTACAGCCTCTTCATGGTGGACGGCTTCTCCAACGTCCTGTGGGAGAAGCTGGACGACTACGTGTACTACGTTCGCTCCTCGGGCAACATCATCGAGTTCCTGTTTGGCGTCATCATGTTTGGCAACGGCGCCTACACCATGATGTTCGAGTCGGGCAGCAAGATCCGCGCCTGCATGATGTGCCTGCACGCCTACTTCAACATCTACCTGCAGGCCAAGAACGGCTGGAAGACCTTCATCAACCGCCGCACGGCCGTCAAGAAGATCAACTCGCTGCCGGAGATGCGCGGCGACCAGCTGAGGGACATCGAGGACGTGTGCGCCATCTGCTACCAGGAGTTTGCCACCTCGGCACGCATCACTCCCTGCCACCACTACTTCCACGCGCTGTGCCTGAGGAAGTGGCTCTACATCCAGGACACGTGCCCCATGTGCCACCAGAGGGTGTACGTGGAGGACGAGAGCCGGGACAGAGCGGCGTTCTCCAACAACAACGGGGGCTACGCAGCGCCGCAGGACGTCGCTGCTGAGGCAGAGGGGGGGGACCAGCACGGACTAGAGGACGCAGAGCTGCCGGGGGAAGGAGGGGCAGCGGGGGGGCAGGCTGCGGGGGAGCCGGACAACGAGCTGCTGGAGGACAACGACAGCATAGAGTACGACGAGGACGAGTGGGGGACGCAAAACGGCAACGCACATATAGAAGAAGACTATATCAACGACGACACAGACTCCACCGAGGACTGACAGCAAGAGATCTATAGAGAGAAATATACATATATCTTTATTATATTTAAGTTAAAAAATAATTATAAAACACTATCTTAATTTGTTCCCCAAAAATGTCAGGGATATCATTCTCCGTTTCCTCTTTAGTCTCTTTTTGATTTGGGTTTGACTCTATAAGGGCTCATGGAAAGAGGTGTGTGTGTGTGTGTGTGTGTGTGTGTGTGTGTGTGTGTGTGTGTGTGTGTGTGTGTGTGTGTGTGTGTGTGTGTGTGTGTGTGTGTGTGTGTGTGTGTGTGTGTGTGTGTGTGTGTGTGTGTGTGTGTGTGTGTGTGTGTGTGTGTGTGTGTGTGTGTGTGTGTGTGTGTGTGTGTGTGTGTGTGTGTGTGTGTGTGTGTGTGTGTGTGTGTGTGTGTGTGTGTGTGTGTGTGTGTGTGTGTGTGTGTGTGTGTGCGAACGATGATGTCTTAAAGATGCAGTTCATGATCCCTGAGAGTGCAGTGAAGGGGAAACACTGGAGTGTGTTAGCTTAACCACAACAACTGTGGAACTGCAAAACAGATTCAGGGTTTATTCATCTGTAAGTCATGTTTTAGGAGTTTGTAGAAAGAGGAATTTTGCGCATTAAAGCACAGTTTCTGTTTCAAACGTGCTGATATTATTTTCTCTAGGTTTGTTTTTTTAATCGTGCCAAATAATATCTTTTAAAGAGTCCCTTTGATGCTTACTGGAGTTGTTCCCTTTCCTGTAATGTGTGTGTGTGTGCATTGAAATGGTCAGCAGAGGCTATAATCCCTGTGTTCCCTCCAGATGGAGTTTCCCTCCCACACACTCCGTAACAAAATGACATCACTAAGTAACACTTGCACATCTATAGGCTGGCGCTCCAACATATTGTATGGGATAGGCTAAAGAGCGCAACATCTGTGATTGACCAATCACAAAAGATCTGGCAAATTAACCAATCAGAGCAGACAGGGCTCTGGTTTCAGACGGAGGGTGAAAAGTGCCTCTACAGCACAGTTGATCCCGAAATATTTGTCTTACTAAACATGTGCTCTACAAAGCCTGACTTACAGATGGATCACATCTCAAGGGTGTTACACAGCTGTTCCACGTGTGTGTGTCTTTCCTAACTGAAACAGTGTGTTTGTGCCCAGAGAGAAAATGAAGGCAGGAGAGTGAAGCGGTTTTCTATCAACCCAGAGACAAACTGAGAGGTGTTTGATTCAAAAGAAAAAAAGAAGTGACTTGCTACTGTAATCACTGATATACCTCTATCAATACTTCCTACTGGTCTATTGTGCGACCTCACTTACAATTGTGTACGTTATTGTACATATAATAAAACATGTGCACACGTTCTCCCTTAGGAAAAGAGAAGACTTATTTTTCTTTCAATAATGCACATTTCCACATTTCTCTTCACACAAATCAGTATTTCCTTTGGTTACGTTCTTGTTTCAAACCCAGACATAGTTTGGAAGAAGAATGCAAATGATTATGTATCTTTGCTTATTGTAATTGACACAAATACAGTATGAAAAGATGCCACTTGGTTTGTCTACCATGAAGTACTGGTTTCACGAGGAACAAAGTACCGTGGTTTGTTTTAGGTGTCCGTTTTCAGCCATGTTGTAACACCAGAAGTCATTTATGTTCCCATGTTATTCAGTAAATCACTGGTACAGATGGACAGGAGCTTTATCCTTCTGTCCAACAAGAAGCAATCCCTCACTTGTTTTCCAGCAGCAGATGTCCTACTGAACACTGAATACAAATCTTGAACTACTGGAATGAAAGAAAGAAGCAGAAAATATTTAAGAGCCATGTTTTCACCTTTTTGACAGTACAGCGACGTCAGAGGTCTTCATTGTGAATTTGTGTTAAATCACTTTCAAGCACATTTCCTCAGAGTATGACATTGTTTAGACTTCCACAGCCTGAACGTCTTTAAGAGTTTGACTATAAACTCGTGTTCATTACTGTTGTAATTACTGCTGGCAGAAGAGAAGCTGCAAGGAATCCGTGAACTTCTTGTTGACGATGCGAAAGAGATGCAAATTTGATTAGAAAGCTGTGCTTTTTGACCGGTTTCAGCAATGAAGGACTTTGATTATTAGTTTGATTGTTCTGAAAGCTTTTTCAAAAGGTAAAAGCTGTTTCTTTTTGCCTTTTGTTTTAAAAAGAGTTTTATGTAAATAAAATCATCTTTGATATTGCGTTTGGACTGTCTCTCAGATATCACTGACATCACCCATAAAGGACTTTCTAGTACTCATGTGACACAAAAGATAATGTAGTAATTATAATGCAATAATGCATTGCAATCATCCACTTTACACATGAGTACAGCTTTCTGTGTGTAGATGCAGTTGACTGATTGAACCAGCAGATGGCGTCATTGCACAATGTTTTATTTATTAACCCTCCTGTTGTCTTCGGGTCAAATCTGACCGATGTACTACTTTCATCAATCATAACTTTTTTGTTTTAAATTCGATTGCATTAAGGATTTATGATATCCTTCACAGTAGACATTTGAACATAGCAAATTGCTGATCACCACTTTCATTGAATTGTGGATGATTTAGTCATCTTTGTAACACCCATGGTGTTCACGGTCAAATATGACCGCCATAAAGAAAAGGAATTAGTAACCATATAAACACACACACACACACACACACACACACACACACACACACACACACACACACACACACACACACACACACACACACACACACACACACACACACACACACACACACACACACGCACACGCACACACTAGATGTGTGCCACCCCCCTTATGTGCCCAATCCTCCCATGTGAATCGCACCTGGCTTGCACACACAAACACACAGAACAATTTGACACATTTCCCGCTCTTATGTGCCCACCCCCCCCCCCCCAAATGGATCACACCTGGCACACGCAATACATGTTCAGTGTCTATTCTTTGTATGTTTACTGCAGTTTTTCATGTATACCAGTAGTCTGATACAATATTTACAGTTTGAAAGGGTGTTAAATGACATTTGGTGATGATTAATGGTTTTTGCGTTAATGTAATAGCAGTTAAAACAAGACCGCGAACACCAAAGTAAGGGGGGACGGGGGACGAAGGCAATAGGAGGGTTAAGCTCTTTAAAAATCAGACAATGTGATTTTCTGTATTTTTCTGTATTTTTTTCTCATTTTGTCTCTCATAGTTGAGGTATACCTAGGATGAAAATTACGGGCCTCTCATATTTTTAAGTGGGAGAACTTGCACAATTGGTGGCTGGCTAAATACTTTTTTGCCCCACTGTACATCACAAATGTATATAAGTTAAGTGCTTTGTATGGTTTGGCTTATAAATCATTGTCCTGACCGCAAAGGGAAGTTACAGTCTTGTATTATGCCTTTTCTTTAAAGCAGACTCATGTTGCAACATTCTTTCCAGTGTATTTAACGCTGAAGGTTTGACCGGAAGCAACTCGTTTTATTTTGAAAGCTCCTTCCGGAAGTTGTTTTATTCTGCTGACTTGATGCTGCTTAGTTGTGCTTCTGCTTTAGCTTCAACTTCATCTGCCAAACTCCTGACCGCTGAGTCTAAAGACCATGAGACGGGTTGGTCGGCTGACAGCACGAAAAGAAGACATGCACGGCTGTTTGGAAGTTACCCTGAGTTTTAGTGAAACGGACTTCAAAAGTCACCGGTTTCTCTCTCTTTAGCAGCTAGCGTTACTAGGACCGAAGAAACAACTTCTGCCCGAGCGCAGCCCTGCTGGAGCGGGGAGACGACGACGAAGGCTCGGCGCACAAAGAGGAGTACATTTAACGGACTTGTAGTAGTAGTCATTTATTTATTTCGCCATAATGCTAAAGCTTTGCCTACAGAAAGCCTTCCCTCTGGTGGCACATAAGTTACCGACAGGATTGAGGCAGGCAGTGCCGCCGAGGCTGCCGGGGACTGGGACTGGGACACACACACCGAGCTGCTGGATGGGAACACACGGGAGAAACGAGCCGAGGGAGCCGCTCAACTCCCCCAAGATAGCCAAAGATTTTATCTACCACCTCCATCCGACGGAGAGGACCTGTTTACTGAAGGAGCTCCAGAGTTTCGAGTCCATAGCCATTGTACAAGGTAAGAAATAAACAAGTTGACAGCTGCTATAAGTGGGAATGAATGAGAAGTCACAGGTACGAGGCACGCGCCCATATTTTCCCGCCCCCATATTAACCGATATCGATGTACACTACTTTCTGAACATCGTGTGCACGTGCATTCAGGTTAAGTCTTCTCTCACTCAGCAGGTGTTTCAATGATGGGTCCCTCCTCTCTTCTTGAGGAGTGCTAATTAATTTTTGAATGAAAATTGGCAGGCCCATAAAGGCGTATAGTAGGCCACACCTGTACCAAGTAAAGGAGGAGTAATAAGTAAAGGAGGAGTAATGAGTAAAACATGTGGCTCTTTGGTAACATCAGGTGGCTGCTGTGGTAACTGCATCAACACTGGAAAAGGGGTGTGGTCCTCTACAACTAGCACATTCTGTCGGGAGTTTACTCATAAACTCTAAGATGGTAACCTATTAGGAAGTTAATTTCACATTCAGCACTTGATGATTATATGACCTAACTAATACTGACACCTGTAAATGTAACAGACTCAGTTGAGTCTAAAGCTAAGTTGGCCTCCGGTGCACACTATCCAGGTTAGCTATTACACTTGTGTGTAGAATGTGTGCATATTTCCTCTTACGAGTCATCGGCAGAGGGTCATTTATGTTGATGTTCCTAACTCTTGACTCATTTTAGGACTAAAATACTAAAGTCAGCAGATGCATCATAGGTACAAAGCTCTGAGTATTTCCTCTCAGTGGGTGTTTCTCAATCGCGAGGATGCTGGCTTGGTAGTCGCGTACTTCCAAGTCACTTCCTTCAGAGACGAAGCAAGTATGCTTCCAAGCCACGGCTTCGGAAAACGAAGAAGAATGGAACAGGCTAACAAGTGTGCTACTCTCTCTAACGGTTTCAACATAAACTGTACCGAAAATAAATACCTCACGATGTCTATCTAATTATGAACTTGCTTTACTTTCACGGAACACATTTTTGGTGATAACAAACAAATGTAACAAAGTTACATATTTACCAACCAGTGTTGGGCAAGTTACTTTCAAAAAGTAACTAGTAATAGTTATAGTTACTGCTCTCAAAAAAGTAACTAGTTACTTTATTAGTTAGTAAATTGTAAAAGTAACTAGTAGTTACTTTACTTTAAAAATAATAACAATAAAAATACAAGTTTTTGTGTTGTTTTTTGCTGACTAGTTCTCTGAAGGCTGACAGACTCGACCGTTCCGATGGGCAGCATGTCCTCAATAACATACCTGGCAATCAATCTGTTTAGTTGACTCTGGGTGACATGGGACATCGTTTTTTGGCTGTTTAGATGGTGTTGCTCCATCGGGGTCACTGCCGGTGGTTGAGACGGTGGGGTCTTTGGCGACTAGTTTTATAGCCTCATGTAGGGGCTATAAAAACTTGATCGATTAACTCGATCTTAGGTGCTTCAAGAGATTGGCATTGCTGTTTTTCGATGTGGACAATGCTTTCTGTCCTGCACAAAGTTTACATTTTTTATCGTAATATTTTTTGAGTCCGTTATCCCCACAAATTGAAAATAGTGGTTATATTTCCAAGTTGCAAATGCACTTCTGCTCTCGCTGATACTTGCATCTGCCATTGTGTGTGTGTGTGTGTGTGTGTGTTTGTGTGCTGGTGATGACCGTTGCCGTGTGTGTGTGTGTGTGTTAGCATTAGCAAGTGTTCGTGTGTGTGTATTTTCCCCATAAGGCAAGACCCGCCTAACTCTGTCTCTGATTGGCTTACCCTGAAATGTTAACCCGCGTTAACCAATCATCACTCCTCTTTGGTTACTTTCACTTTTCCATGGTGCTGTGAGAGGACATCGCTGTATTCGCCTGTAAGTTACATCCGCAGGGAGATTCGGTTCAGTTCCATCACATAATGTAACGCAGTAACGCACCCATTTAAATCACAGTAACTATAACGGCGCTACTTAATGGGAATAGGTAACTAGTAACGCTATTAGTTAGCGCAAAAAGTAGTTGCGTTACAGTAACGCGTTACAGTAACCAACACCGTTAGTCCCAACACTGTTACCAACACATGTTCTACGCCCTTACATACTTACATTTAAATGTGTGCTGCGTCGGTTCAGCCATTCTCCGCAAGGGTTTTTGAAATTGGTACGTGCGCAAAGCATTGTGGGGATTTTAAGGACGCGAAGTCTACCCGTGTGCAGCCTCGAAATTTCCCCCAAACCAAGGACCCGGGTTGCGTACGGATAGTTTAAAAATCAGCTCCTAAGTTCTAACCCTATCTCCTATTCATTGACCTCTGAGTAAAACGTCAACGGGGTTAAGGGATAGTGGATAGGAGAATTCAAAAGGACTTAGGATAAGAGACTGCGGTACTTTAGAAAATCCGAATGCACTTTCACTATCCGACGTGTTTATGATGCGCCAGCGGATATCATTGTGTGCGTCGGCTGCTGTCGGGAAACTATGGAAACTACAGTTTTCTATACAGCGGACTACAACATGGATGTTTAATAAGAACGACGGACTCATTTAGAGACTCTGTACCGTGCTCTGATGCTGTTGTTTTATGCTTTCTGAACAACAGAGAAACATATTCTTCATGACCAAAATTGGAATTGAAATAAAAAAGGAAAGTGAAACTTATGCTCGTCACCCTCTCCCTCCGGTCCACATTAATACAAATGATCCCAATACGTATGATTGTATGAACTATGAAAATATCTTAAAATCAATACAAATGTATTTATTATAAACGTTAGTGTTTAACACCTATCACTGTGTATATCACCATTCAAACATCTTTTTAAAAGTTGAACAAACCCCACACAGCTCAGTGAAATGTTGACTTTATTTGATCATTTCAGTAAAAACTAACGTTCATATTTCTCTTTTTGATTATAATACTGATGAACGTTCAAAACAAAGCACTTTGGCAACTTACCACATACGTTTTAAAATGCTCAATAAGCACCTTAACTATCATGATATAATTTCTCGTGAACAGCCGACTGTTGTGTGACGTTAAATGCTGCGGCTGCAAGGCCTTGTGGGGCAGCATTTTCTCCTCTCCTTTCGGTTAGGGAGGTCCAGTGGTTCCTAAGCTAAAGGAGGTTATAAAGGAAGTTTGAAACCTCCTTTCCTATCATTCTAGAGCAGTGGTCTCCAACCAGTCGATCGCGATCGACCGG
This sequence comes from Notothenia rossii, assembly GCF_949606895.1. Lineage (NCBI taxonomy): Eukaryota > Metazoa > Chordata > Actinopteri > Perciformes > Nototheniidae > Notothenia > Notothenia rossii. The sequence continues at coordinate 27,775,220 of NC_136908.1, forward strand.
TCGATCGCGAGTGTAGTGCGGGTAGATCGCAGACCGTTAAAAAAAAAGTAACAAAAGAAAGAAAAATTAAATTAAAATAATAATGTTTGAAAAATACGTTTTTAGATGTAAACCTATCATCCACCACCCCGTTAGCAGGTGCCACTTGATTGACGTATATTTGAGACACCTCAATAATATAATACATTAACCGTGCTTTACGTGAACCTCATCATGACACAAGAGACGAAGGCAGGACTGTAATTTCCCCTATTCAGTGAACGCAACAGAGGCAACACACCAGACCAATCAGAGAGTTGCATGGAAATACACATGTGCTTGTGTCATTCAAGCTCGGCTCTGTGTGTGTGTGTGGCGATAGCGCATTTAGTGTGATGGAGTGAGGGAGAGAGGGAGAGAGGGACCGGTGCTAGCGGGGACCGTGATGTTAGCATCTGGTTAGCTAGCTGCACTAACGGACATGAGGAGCTGTTTCCACAACAAGCTGGAGGAGAGCCCTCTCCTGTCAGACTGAGGGGCTCAGGTGAGCTAAAGGACTCTTGAGTGTTTAGAACATTTTTGTCACAATTATTCAAAAGATTATTTCCGCGGCACACCTTCATATGATCATTATAGTTATACAAACAATAAGAGAATAAATGAAAAACAGGTATGAAATAGCCTACTATATGGCAGTAAAACAAGAATACAGTTTAATGTGATTTGTAAAATATCCATAAAGAAAAAGAAAATCTGTTTACAGTTCTGCTTCATATTGGTGTTGAGAGAGGTATCCATCTCTTCATGTTGCTCTCAAAGTGCACCAGATTGATGCTTTCAACTTCAATATTTAAAAAAAAATCTTCCCGGGGGAGCATCCCCCCGGACCCCCCTTCAGGAAAGGAGGTCCGCCCCCCAATAGCACTTTACCCCTGACTATGTGCCGTGAGCTTATTATGGAGCCTTCATTGTAACAGTCATTCAGATGCAATTAGCCTATATTAAAGGCCTCAAATTGGAAGCATTGTGTGGGCCGTCTTTTTCACTCAATTCTGCAATAGGTAGATCTCGCCTTTCACCTAGGCCGAGGTCGGTGATCTTGGGCTTAAAAAGGTTGGTGACCACTCTTCTAGAGAATTCGAACGGCACTTATCATGGCTGCCACTGAGGGACTTCCGTGTCATTTCACTCGGTTAGGAAGGTTCCTAGGCTAAATGGACTATTCGAACGCAACCCCGGCCTTGGTGGAATTCCAAGTATGCTGGAGATTGGAACAGTCCTTCGGTGGCACTCGATGACGTAGCATCCTTGAAATATTGGCTTGGAAGCCAGTATCCTCGAGATTGAGAAACGGCCAGTGTCTTGGGAAATCTCCCTGCAAATGGCCTTTCATTTCAGGGTTAACCTTCAAAATATATGCGTTATTCTCAAAAGGTTTTCGGATTCCATTCAAAACGAATATGCATCGAAACCACAGATGTGTAGAGATCCAAGATTTCAAAGAGCTCCTTATTTCTTTGTTGTGCAGCACACTGTTCTCAACAGGTTTTGGGGGGTATTATGTAATTGGATTTTTAACAAAACCCTTTTCTGGCTGCTTATTTATCCGCCTACAATGGAACAGCAAATGTATATGTACCTTTTTGTATATACAGTCTATGATATGTACATTGCATAATATGTAGTTCAAGCAAAATGAAGAAAAGAAACAAAGACTGCCCGAGACCAGCTCTTGTTCCACACCCAGTAGTTGGTAAACATTTCTTTAGAGACTGTTGTGTAAGAGATGGTATGTAGGAATGTGTCTGCCGTGGTCTCTGCACAGGTACGGCAGGTTTTAAAGAGTAAGCAAACCTAATGGCCTTCACTCATAAGGGTTCAGTACTGTTGTGCACTGTGTGTGTGACGAAGGTAACTTTGTCACTGTGGACTGACGGCTTCGGGCCTTGTAATATTGCACATGTGGTTTAGTTTGAAAGTGTTCCCCCTCCCGTTTAGTCTGTGGTTGTGTTCACCTGGTGCCCTGTGAAGTCTTAAAACGTAATGTTCGTGATGATGTTAAGGGGAAGTGCACTTTCACACAGTTAGTTTTGTCTGAGTCCAGGAGTACTTTGTCTAAAATTAGGCTTTCAAAAAAAGGTGTTGAGGATGAAACACTACTCTAGTGAACCAGAGTTTTACTTTAAGTTTGAACAGTTGAAATGAGTTTGGGTTTCATGTAGTCGAGTGGAAACCATCACTAGAGGTACATGCACACGCCTTACTTGTCCTTCTGTTTTGCTCAATGACTTCTGCTAGCATGGGTCCAGATCCAGTCTATGGTCCAGATCCATAATCAAGTCAAAGTTAACACTAATCTATTTTTTTTGTAGTGCAACCTACTCAGACCTCTCAGGGTAATGTGGTTGTTTCTGTGTATGTAAAGTCAGTCAAAAGTAATTAAGTTAAAATATGACTGAACTCAGAGTACATGGTGTTTTAAAAATACTATGGCACCGTGAAGAGCCATTCACCAATGCATCCCGCTCTCTTTCTGCAGCACTATCCAGCATATTAATGAGTTTTCCATATTTGGCTCTTATAGTCCTCGCTAATAAGCAGTCAACTTCAAGTCAGAACCCCCAGCCTACCCCTTCACTCTTATCACCAATTAGCAAAATAAAGAACAGTGAGAGAACGCGTTTGCTGTTAGGCTGTGAAGCGTTTTCAGCCCAGTGAGTTAGTCTCACATTGAGCTCCAGGCTCATTAAAATATTTCATCTACATTTCAGACATTCATGCACACGCTCCTCTCCAGAGCCTATTGGTAGATGTAAATGCAGAGAAAATGGGGGGTCAAATGAAATGGAGATTTTTTGACATTCTGTAAAGGTCCTTTTCACAGGTGTAAGGTAATGCTTCTAACGACAGATTACATTTACCGGTAGATGTCCAGGCTCGATTGGGCTGTAATGGAGATGTCCAGAGCAGTCCAACAGGCAAATTTTAGAATATGTCCAAACAGCACTTTCAATGCAACAGTCTTGCTGCAACATTTCACTCCCATGCTTGTAGGGCTGTGCTATATTTGGGTATTATGTTTAATAATAAGTCTAGATATTCTCTAAGATGTTCACCATCATAACAGGTAAAGGGATGTACGTTTCTGACCATACCAGACGATTATTATTCTTTGCCTTTACCCACTGACTTAGCCATTATATCCAGATTGCTATTTAAATTATTTATCAAAGATATTGTTGTGTAAACCATTGCCATCCCTACAGTATCATCTCAATATCAAGGTATTTGATCACACATATTGTGCTATTAGATTTGTTACCGTATTCAAAAGAATGTGAATGTATATGCGCGGACTGAAGCGAGGGACTCAAAATGGCAGACATATTGTGCCTTACCTAAATTATAACTTTTTGTTCGAATCTGACATGGCTGTAATACGCAGATTAGACTCTCCGTCTGTAATCCACCAAAGATCCTCTGCTAATGAAAGAACCGTCACTCTGTGTTTGTAATTTCAACACATCTACCAAACTGAATCGTTGCCTGACTTTCAGGAGTTAAGATGAGAAGGAACAGAATCAGAATACAGCCGAGAAGAAGTTTGTTTAAACAACAACAATAATCTGAACTATTGACTGTTTGTTTATTCTCCGCAGACTGCTAAATGCTGATACATTATTGTTTATTTAGCTAATGATGCTTTAGAAATTGATTTGGTTTCCATAAAATTAATTCGTCATTGATGCATGTGACAATTTTAAAAAGGGTTAGGTTATATTCATTTCTGACTTGCATTTGTTTATCCTCTCTCCTAAAAGAGTGTGTTGTATGTATCTTACAGAAGTAGCTTATGTAATAATGTGACACATTTAAAGGGGCTTTATCACACGTTTCAACCTGCATTTTTCTAACGCAATTAGACCTTAGCCATTCATTTGAGATAGAATATAGTTAATTATGAGTTGTATTCACTTTATTTTCTCTCAGTCTAAAAATAAGCTCAGAGGGTTTGTCACTTGGCAGTGCTGTGGAAAACATTTAGGTGTACAGTATTGAGGAACTATTGGCTGGAATTCAACGTGCTTTGAAGCATGGGAAGTGATTTTAAATGAGTTTCATGTGGCCACTTGGCAATGAAAGCCTCAGAAGCCTCACAAGCTTTCCCTGAATCAGCTATCTTTAAAGGATTGCTCCCACACCTAGTGGGAGAATATATATATATATATATATATATATATATGTGTATATGTATGAATAAAACGTTTTAATATACAGCTCACAGACTATATTTTCCCATGAACCCCCCTGCCTCCTTGGTCTGTGCCTCTTCCAGTCTCTTCATATCAAGGCAGGCAGAGTGAAAGTATGCCATAGTCTTTCAGATCAGTGTCCTAGAAGAGGCTATTTATCATTTATCATCGGACTCGCTATTGGGTTCTGAAATTGAAACTGTGGCTGTTCAGAAATAAAACTCTTTAACCCAACAGTCTACAGATCAAATGATAGTATCCACATAATAATACATTTGGATTTATGTGCAGCAGCAGAATGTGTTTGATGGCTCCAACTCTGTTGTTGTACATCAGCTCTGATTGTAACTGAACCCATCTGTGCTGCTTTAAATTAAAAAAAAGAGAAAGGAACTAATTGCAATTATATCGACTGATGTTGCTATTGCAATATATGAGGAAATCAATCCTTTTTGCATTCATTTTTTTTTTAAATTATAGTTGAAAAATATATTTAAATGTTTTAAATTGATCATGCACCAAAACTCATTTATAGCCTTTAACCAATATTGTGCCTATTGCACTTGTCCATTTTGCTTTTTCGATTAACTTTGGATTCGTTATACAGCCCAGTGTGGGTATTTACTGCAAATACAGTCAGGTGATCTTATCATTTCATTGAGTGCAAATCCACGTTTAGTTTTCCACATTTAATGTAAAACCAACGTTGCCATTAGCAGACTAGAAAATCCGTTGACTACCTAAAAATTTGCTGAAAAGCAGAACATGATAACATTTCAATAAATATGTATTTCAAACATTAAGCAGATGTAACTCATTCAAAAGTTACTTACTGCAAATTAGGGGTGCTCCGATTGATCGATCGATATCGGCCGATATTCACTTTCTGCCGATCGATCGGTGCTCTCTAAAAATGCGTGTCTGAAGCTCGACCAACAACCAATCGCATGAATCTCCCGCCCCGGACACACAAGCATATGATTAGATTGGCTGATGCTCTCGTCGAAGCTTCAAAAGTAGAACATTGATCTACTTTTGAAGCGAGCAACGCGAGCAAACGCTTTTCTCCCACAATGCAGTTCGGTGAAGCGTGACGTCACCCCATTTAAAGTGAATGGGCGGAAGCGTTGAAGCTTCAATGTGCACCGGCGTGTGTAAGCTCCAATGGACCGGGTGAGCAAAACACACACTAAGAGTTAGACCTAACACACTCGTTTATCTACCTCTGGAACTAGCTAAACTTATAAATATATTTATTCTTCAATGTCGGGTCACTCGATCAGTGAGCTGCATGAGAGAGATACTGACAGGCTGTCAGGAGAGAGAGAGAGAGGGAGAGAGGAAAAGAGAGCGCTCCCGCTCATCTCTCCTGTCATATTATCCAAAGTGAATGTAAACTTGAATAATGTACTTCATTTGAATGTAATAATTATGTTGGTTGTTGTTTGTGGAAGCGCCAGTGAATGAGCCCCATTAACTGAGTTTTAAACATCCCTTTAAATGGAAGATCCCCATAGGCCCCGCCCACTGGATCGGCGATCGGCATCGGCCGATACTGATTCCGGCGATTGGCCCCAAAATTGGCGATTGGAGCATCCCTACTCCAAATCATGGGGGTCCTAATTCAGATGTATTAATTGAATCATCTTAAAATATTGATAGTATGCACAAAAGTGACATGACGCAATGAGCTAGGGGTCACTCCCCTGTCGGTGTATTTGGTCAAGAAAAACCCTTGTGGTTGCAGAGTGCTGTTTTGAATGATCAGAGACAGCAGTTTAAAAGAGTGCATTAACCAAGAAAACAGCCTTTATTTGTTTCCTATTCCTTGGGGAATGATCTGTCTGCCTTTCACGTTAACCCGGTAACCCTATATTTTTCTAAACTGCCCCTTTACTCATAAAAACAGGGACCCTTTTGAGAGACCGTTATGATACGTGTATTGAATCTACTGGGGATAATTAGTGAATGACCAATAGCTTTAAGGGCCAGTTGCTCATTTTAGATCCAATGGACAGAAGGAAAAGTCATCTATTTCACTTTAAGTTGTTATGACTTAACATTTCAATATCCTCAATTATTGTTATTTGATGCACAATCTAAAAATGAATTTATTGGGCAGAATAGAATCAGAGGGCCGGATCCCATTTTCATGTTAATCCAGTGATCACATTGAACCCTCTATTAGTACAGATGGATTGAAGTCGCCTACTGCACTTTAGCTTATAATGAACCACTTGCTGTGAACTTGTGGCACTCCCAGTGGAGCAGCTTGTAGTTCAGACTGCAGGTGTTTGACTTTGCACTTCCACCTTTTACCTGTCAGACAAAGTGTCTCTATCTGGCTTTCACTAGTGCTATGGCTTCGGAAAAAACTCATACAATGATCTTCTTGGTCTAAATACTGAATACGCCTTTTTGAATTGAAAAACAGATTAATTTGAATATTGAAAATGTTAACTTGATTATCTAGGCTAATGAGAGATTCACAGACCATTTGTAATAGCAAACAGAATGTACTGTACAAAGTAGATATACGACATCAGTTCTGTTTTCCTCATGGCCCCTGTGCAGATGTAAACCTCATTCTGTATAGGGAGGGAAGCATTAAGAGTTAGTTTATTGTTTTCTCCTTTGTATTGAGTGGTGGAGGTTTGCCTTTTCCTTTCTATGTTTGATGTTGCAAAGTGCCACCAGCGACTAATAGACGGCAGAAATTAATTCAGGCAAATAGTACAAAGCTACTGAAAATTAATTAATGGGGAAAGGACACTTCACTGTGCTGAAGCAGACACAGCTGCATTTCCTCTTGCTTTGTTTACCTATACATTCCTGCCACTCAGTATTATAAATAACCATCTGCTTGCTACCAATAGGTGAAAACAATGTCATTGCATATGTTCAGAAGGTAAGCTAATTACATTATTGGGTTTAATAATTGATTGATAATGAATTCAGATTGTATAAAATGCTGTCAAACTCCAATAGCGTACTTCATATAGCCTCATTAACTTTGTTGTCATTGCATTGTTAGCGTCAGGGTTCTTACGGTCATTAAAAACCTGGAAAAGTAATGAAAATTCATAACGCTGATTCCAGGCCCTCGAAAATGTATGGAAAACAATATTTTTCCCAAAGTTTTGGAAAAGTCATGGAAATGTAACTAAAGTTGCATTTAAATATAATTTACATTTTATCTAATCGCCGATATAGTAATACTATAACGATAATAAATAAATACTGTATCGTATAGTAATGAAACGTAAAATGGCATTTAACTGACGAGGTATTTTGCTGGTGAGAGATTTGAGTTGCTTTAGCGCGTAGAAGCTAGTAAGCCTACTATTGGATTTGTTTTAGATAGGCACAACATGTTTCATATGCAGACCTTATTTTCCTGTTCCATGTTAAAATAAACCATTTTCAGTAGTATAGAGTAATTTATTTTGGTCATGAAAAATTAGGTAAAGGTCATGGAGAAGTCATTGAAAATCATTGGTGAAAAAGTGTATGAACCCTGTAGCGTATTGAAGGAGACTGGCTTTTACCCACGATGTATCTTTAATAACACTGTAAAGCCTGCTGTTGCACACAGCACTGTGATCCGCTCCACTCCCTGCTTCGTGCCAACACACCTCAGGAGGAACCTGTCTCATCAACGGCTGTAGAGCTGAGGTTTGGGGGTTGCTGGGAATGAAGCCGTTATTTCCTCTGAGACCTGAGACAGATGAACGATCTGTTTAGGTTCGACGTGCTCAGCAGCACTTTCGAAGTTTGAGCCAGATCAAAAGTGTTGATGTTTGTACTGACACGTAAATTAGTAATACACCTCAAAACTTGAGCTGTCTCCTTAAATTGAAGCTGCAGCCTGCCAGGTCGACAGCAGCATAATGTGGCTTTCAGGTCAGCAGAAAGTGCTGCCTCATGCAGGGAGATTGAGATCGCTCAGCGTCTCAGAGCTGACAATGACATATTAGCAGGAAAAGAGAAAGGGGGGATGGAGGGTGAAGAAATACAAAAAGAGAGGTCTTCACAGTCTGCTGCAAAACAAAATTCTATACTTTTGTAATTAAACTTTGCTATTAAATAACAAATTCAATGGGGCTGGATTCTAAGACCATCATACAAAGATGGGACAGACATTTTCAGGGGCCTATTCAAAACTTTTTAAGCTTGTGATAACACGTTTTAAACAAATGCAAAGGAACATAACAATGTTGTTGATTGTTTTACTCCTTCCTTTTAAAAAACGTCCTCACTAAATTTGGTTGGTGAAGGATATCATTGGCAGGGTTAGTATTACCCGCCCAATCCCTTGATTCATTCATCAACTACCCAAACCTGACCCAACCCTTAAAATGCCATCTTTATGCATTAGCACAGACAGTAGGTCAGGACTAAGGAGACCAATGCAGAGAGGGCAAGAGAAGGTGAAGTCTAGACTATTCCCCACAATCCTCTTTAACCTAGAGTTACAGGGGATCGCAGTGTCATTTCATGTGTACAAATATCTTACATTTATAATGCTGAAGATTTTCATGAATTGTATTAGTATCATCATTTCTGATACTTTTTTCTGCAAAAACGATTCAATGGTAAGCACAAGGGATTAGCAGAAAACCATGAATGTTATAGAACACCATTATTTTTGTCTGCTCATCTTTTTTTCAAAGTAATATATCAAGAAGGAACAGCCCCTGTGAGCTGTCTAACAAGGCCACTCATGCTGTGGGCAGGAGGAAATCCAATTACAGTTATTTCCGAACGACTATTACACCATTCGAGACAATCGATCAACAGTGTTTTCTCCTCTCCATTTTTGCAGTTACACCCAACAGTCAGTCTGCCGTATGCTACCTAGGTATGTCCTTTTTAAAACACCTTGACGTCTGTAGAGTTGTATGCTGGGCTCTGTTAAGTTTTTGATTCCACTGAGCAAAGTGGAAACCGTTAAAGGCTGTCAGGCAGGAAGTCGTCTGCTTTGTGTTTGAAGCACAGAAAACTGAAATCCCAAAGTCATATTTTCAACTACAGCTTAAACTCCTGACACTATCTGATTCTGGACTCCTGCTGTCCTCCTCTAACACAGAAGAGCTCCATATCTTTTGTGTTCTCCCTGTTGCAGGCCTACTCCCCGCAGAGATAGCCTAAGAGCTTTTTTTCTAACTATAAACTTTTAATGATAATGTCAGCATTTCCTTAAACCCCAGGCCTCCAAAGATAAACTGTAGAATGTGCCAGCAGCTCTTTACACATTTACTTTTGTAAAGCTGACACACTCAGTGTTAAAAAAGCTTGATTTAAACCAGCGTCCAACCAGAATAAATGGCCTTCACTCAAAGGTGTTATCTTTAGTTTGCATACATCAGTTTCTTACATGTGGCAGTTGCATACCTTTCAAGCTATAGTGGGGCAGCAATTAGCTCTGTGTCAATTCAGAAGCTGCTACATGATGGGCAAAAGGACGTGGACACCCCAAATACCCTGAACACAGTATATAGTTTGCTTCAACTGAAGGCTACACTTTTTTGAATGTTGGACAATGGCCCGGCTAAACCATTTTTGTTTATATAGACATGTTTCATTCTATTTAATGAGAACGACTAACCAGTTCAATTTGGATGAACTGATGTCAGTGAGCCATGCTCTAGTATCTGATAACTACACTTTAATAGAAAGCTCAACACCCGCTGAGTGGAGGCTGCAGCAGATTCATTGTAATGATTTTTGATTTTTCTTTGCAACAACTGGGGCTTGGAGACAGTTGGAAAATCAAATATCACTATATTTTGAACAAAAACCTCGACAATCAACATTGCAACAATATTGTTGGCATATAATCACTTTTACATCACTTTTCTTCAAGATCTTTAAACCTGAAAAATACACCATTTATGTCACATTACGATTAGGGTTGAACGATTTGGGGGAAAAATCGAATTGCGATTTTTCTGACAGATATTGCGATTCGATTAGAGATTATTGTTTTTAAGCGACCCAATGGAAGTTTATTGTAAAATGCGGCCATATCTCCGGCTAGGAAGGTCGTATCAACCTGCTCCCGTCTCTAGCACCCCCGCAGCCCGAGCTACGAGTGAAAGAACTAAACTTACCTGAAACTTCCGTTGGGTTTAAGATTCACCCTGTAATAGATGTAAAACATGTGATGGAGCATTACTAACTTGACTCAGATGGTTTGTTTCACCAAACCATCTAGGAAAGCTCCATTGGAAGCCATTTGGAAAGGGCCTGCCCTTTACTACTTTCACTACAGGTGATTGGATCAATCTGTCTATCACTTTCTATCATGGGCCACTTCTGATTGGTTAACTGGTACATGTGGAGCACATCATTTCTGATTAGTGTGGATGACTGACACACAAGAAGAACAAACATTTTTTTTTTAATATTTAAAATCGATTAATCGTTCAGCCCTAATTACGATCCAATAATTGAAAACGTATAGGACGGTGCAGCAGGAGTACTGGAATCGGGAAATAAGTTAGCATTTGATCACCTTTTGTTCCCTCGCCTCAAAATCAACAGTTATAAGAAAAAAAGGTCTGTGGTTAACATTAACTCATATTTCCACAGTTGGTCTTGCAACATAAAAAAGGGACCCGACTGGTAAATGTCTGAAGCTTCTATTTGTCTTTAAATCAGTGATTACAAGTGTGTATATATGAGAATACTAAACACCATCACCCTGAACAGTAGCCACATTTAGCATAGCAATAGCGATGCGCAGTCATGCGACTTTCTGCCGATTGCATTTACGCTTCCGAAATGACACAAAGTTGTGTTAATACGTGAAGATTTTCCTGCTGAACAAAGCGTGTAAGTATTCGTGTGTTTGCCACAGATATTATTTTCTGCCATATTCCAAAATCATATTATTTTGTCTGAAGTACTTGCGATGCTATCCTCCTTAGTTTCTCTAGTTCATTATCCTTCACAATAGTATCTTGTATTAGAGCACAGCCCTCGTTTTTCAGTGATGGATATAAAAAAACTGGGTAAAATGCAGTTTCATCATCACACTAAACTCCTCCAAACTGAAGCATCTGACGCCTGGAGTGTTGAAGTGTAAAGTGTGTGAAAGCTAATTAGAAGACCACAGAGTGAAAACAGTGATGGGTGTTTTTTTAAACTAGATTGTAGTTGCCAAAATGACACTGCCAATTAGTTTGACTCCACATAGGTTTGGCATGCAGAGTTATTTATATAATGACATATCCAAGTTATAAAGTGGACGAGCTGCATGGTTGGCTGGTAGAGGGGGATAATCATTTAGCCGCTGGTCAGTGTTCATTTGGTGTGTATGTGTGTGAGGTTGCAACAGGGTGTAACATGACAGCCTGTGTTGCCTGGTTACTCGATAGGAAAGAGTGTGTATTAACTGATTTGTCTTTAATTAAAGCATAGACAATGTTTATGCACTACAAAATCATTTGAAAACTTTTCTAAAAAGTTTGAAGCAAAAGGAGATTTATTGAGGTTCAAGTTAAAGAAGAAGTAACAAGTTGCAATATAAGCATGAGGTATTAAACAAAAGTAAAACCGTCCAATAAATCAAAGTAAAAGGTCCAATAATTCATCAAAAAGATCAAATAATAAGAATCAAATATGCACTGCTTCATAAAAAAAAGTTTGATTTCTCCAAAGATGACAAACTAATATGATAAATAATCCATGTGTGTTTACTAGCCTGTTAATTAGAAGGAATTCCCAATTAGTGTTCGCTTCCTTATTCAGTCTGGATTTGTTGACATTTGTCGTTGGCCCTTAGCTCATCATTAGTGGCTGAGGCTCTGCTTCTGCCCCAATTTCAGACCAAGCAGAAGTGTCTCAGAGGAGCCGTTCATTGTGTCATATTGATTGAGTTATTTCACGACATTGGCATTTGAGTTTTTCTGTCTATAATTTCACATTATGTTTAAAAACAACAGTGTGATAATCTCTTGTGTAGATACAGTATAGGAAGCTGTTTCAATCCTCTTTAGTTTGCATTTTCATTGTTTTTGTACGCTTAATTAATAGGATATTTCTGTTTTTTAAATGGGACAGTATGTAGTCCTTCCATCCATTCAAATATAATTATTTTGTTTCCCTTGAAGCTAGTCTGTGGACATTGTTTCCTTTCAATCTGAATTTATTAAGGCCAATAAATTACCTTGTGTAAAAAAACCTCAAAAGATTATCCAAAATGCAAAAGCAAAAAATAAATGTTTTTTAACGTATGAACAGATGTAATTAGTGCTAAAAAGATTCAGAACTTCAAAGAAATGTAGTGTTCAGTAACAAGCACAGATGCTCACATGGCATGTTATTAGTATCACAGGGACAGTGTGATGGCTGAATGCATTTTGGCAGCACAATGGGATCTGCAATAGCTCAACTGTAGGAAACATTAACTTAAGTTAGGGGTGGGCAATATAGAAAAATATAATATCACAATATTTTTCGAGCAGTATCATGATAGACGATATTTATCACGATATCTATTCATGTCGGTTAATATGGTTATTTTTCAAGTTACTCAACAGTACAACCACCTACAAGGTAACAAAAACAAAATAAAAAGGAGTAACAGACCAAAATACTATTTCAAGCTGGCTTTAATTCTGCAATGAATCCCTGAATGAACAATTCAACAGGAATTTTGATATGGCTTCCTCAGTGTTCAAGTAGGTAGGCCTACACCCTACAACAAATGTTAACACTGGTTTCTTCACCAAGTAAAGTGCACTCTCTTGCTAAATAAAATAAAAATATTCAAGGCACAGTTTCTCAGTATAAAAATTCACTTTCTGTTTTAGGTAGCACTAGCAGTGATGTAACATCAATAAACATGACAAGGAGATTAAAACATAACTAATGCTGCGTTCAGACCGGACGCGATGCGATGTTTTGGGGCGGCGTGATTATATGTAAAGTCAATGCAGAGACGCGGACAGACGTGAATTCGCTCCGACGGCGAGCATGACGCGGTGGACGCGGCGCGAATCACGCGATTGAACTGTGCCGCGTCAAACGCGAGAGTTCAATTTTTTCAACTCGAGCGTCAAATTCACGTGACGCGTTCTCGCGGAAGCCAATAAGCGGTGAGGATCTCAGCCTGCCGTCACTGACTTTCAACCAGAAAACATCAGCCATTAGCTGTTAGCAGTTAGCACACAGAGATCTCAGCTCCTCATAACTGTTCAGAAACTGTACAGAAGTTAAACAAGTACAAACCACAGACTGTCCGTGTCATGGTGAATAAAGTCGCTGGTTTATTTATGTCTGTAGGCCGTTGTTATGAGTGTGGAGTGAGCATTTACAACGTTAGCTTAGCCTGGTCGACCCAATCTCCATTCAGAAAACAAGCATTTTAAAAGGTTTTTGCCTGCCGTCTTGTCGAGCATTAATTCATGGTTTTTACTAACCGGTATCAGTATGTTGTTACGTCGGCATCATTTAGAAACGTGTATTACAATTTAATCACGGTAAAATATGTTCATTTTGTTGTAGCTAGCTCCCGAGCCAGCGCGTCTTGTTTGAATGATGCGAGTAAACCAGGAGTAAACACAGCTGGCAGCCGCGGTGAAACTTGAGCGATTAGAGCGAAGCAAATATTCGCATCGCGTCCGGTGTGAACGTAGCACAGGTAAAACATCAATGAGGAAAAGTCAGTGCCAAACAATTAAAATGTAAACTTTAGACTTGAAGTGCAATCAAAGACTTTAGCATAACTGAACATCAGTTTCAAAAGGGAAAAACAATATAAATACCTTATTGATAAAATAAAATATAAGCCAACAGAATCAACCAAGACAATAAATTAAGTGCAATACTGTCTGAATCCTGACTAGACAGCTTGGTTTTTACTAACCGTTGTCAGTATTTAGTTACTTCGGCATCATTTTGAAACGTGTATTACAATTTAAATCACGGTAAAATAGGTTAATTTTGTCGTAGTTGGTTTCCACCAGAGTATTTACATGGATATAAGCCCCGCCCCCTCTCCAGCGCGTCCTGTTTGAATGACGGGAGTAAACACAGCTGACAGCCACGGTGTAACTCCAGCGTTTAGGGTGAGAATATTCGCATCACGTCCGTTGTGAACGCAGCATAATGCAGTTCAGAAACCACTGTTCTGACGCTTTTAAAGCAACTTCAAGATTTTAACAGTATCAGGGGCACGCAGGCCATGGTGGCCGTAGGACGTACAAATATTTTCGGGGCTTCACGGCATGGCCGTCATGGCAGCCGTGATAATCCTACCCTGGTGCACTCGCAGCACTCACATTCTATGACTGAGTGACTCTCTGTGTCACAATAGATATGATATCTCTGAAAAGGCATATCGTGGAGACCTAATATCATCTCGATGATATATATCATCATATCGCCCACCCCTAACTTAAGTTATGATTTATTCCTGAATATTCCCCTGCATTCGCATCAAAGCCTCAAACTCTGAACTGTTGGTTTTTCAGGTGTGCAGTGTGTTGCAAGAAGCAGTTCCACTCTTATAATGAGCAGTGTGAAAGCAGGCAGATGATGGAGCATCTGCTGACGTCTAATTATCCACAAACACATATTCAGCTTGTGTTTGCTTTAATCACACTCTGACACATGAGCTGTGTTAGACTCCATCTTCTGTCATTATGTACTCTGAGATATTCTGCATTCACTCATCTGACTCCAAATCTGCTGCTATTGGCACATTGTCAGCAGTGATATTTATTTTTTGCCTGCTTCACTCAGACCTATTTCTGGACGTGTTTTCCCAGGAGTCCCCGTGTTTGTAGTCACACTGCAGTCATTAGGAAGCCAACATCACAAAGGGTGAAAATGGGTTATTCCCACCGTGTGGCTTCATATTTTCAGCAGTGTGTCTGAAATAGTTGTCTCCTTTCCACAAGACTAAAGTCAACCGCCACTGCAGCAACCCTGTGAGGCTGCAACACTTATGATAGATCAGAAAACAAAACTCTTGGATGGATAAAAAATTAGACACCAGATTGCTTTTAGATCCTAATAATGTGAAGTATAGTTTGAGTGTGGTGCCAGAGGAAATGGGTATCATATGGACTCTAAGACCGGGTAGCATTCTTTCTCTAAGGGCCATTTAATTGAACATTCAATAATTGTGGTGCGATTTTCATTCTGGACCAATTTGACAAACATACCAGGGCTCAACGCTAACTTTTAAAAGTCGTTGCCAGGCTGGCAACCAGGCATCAGCTTTTGGTTGCCAAAACTGAAAATAAGGTTGCCATTTTTAGTCACCTTATATTTTAACTAATTAAGATACTATACAGTTATACATCAACTTAATAATGAAAATGTGACACAAAATAATGTTCAAATGTTTTACAATAATAATTAACACAATTATTTGAAACTAAAGTGGTAGTAGACTTGTCCACCCTCAATTGCTGGTATACAAAACACCAGTAGTGCAGCTGTTGTCATGTTCTTCATAGATCCCTCACAAATGAATTGAGCAAGTCACTAGTTTCAAATGTGGGTTTTCTTGACCTTTGTGCTGACCCCCACCATAGATCCACTGGCCCTTCAGCATTGAAGTCTTGGATTGGCCAGACTAATACATTTATAATGTTAAATAAATGAAAACCATTCACAGTTAAGATTAGATATTATTATTAATGCTGTAAATTACCTTTAAATGTCTAACTATATTATAGAAGTGATTATATTTTTATGCCAATATTTTCCTATGGTTAAAAAGTTTCGTTTTGCACTCTTATTTGGTAGTAATAAGATCGGGACTCTTATTTTGAAGGAACTTTTACCGGAAGTGGACAAAGGAGGCCGAATGTTTCGCCTCCTAAGAAAGGGGTGGGCGATACCACAAAATCCTGGATTCGATCCGATACCAAGTATTTCAGGGCCAGTATCGCTGATACCGATACTTTTTTAAATGAAAAGCGTCTTATGTACTTTCATATAAGTGGGAGCTGCATGACATGATTTTTTTGC
>NC_136908.1:27791642-27906807 GCF_949606895.1 Notothenia rossii
AGCCCACCCAGTCAGCCAGAATAAACAATGATTAACAATAAAGTTCTGTATGTCCAAAGGGAGCTGCAGATTCAGCTAATGACTCCATGTAGGTTTATTACTATTTGCAAACTCTTTCAAATGTCTTTTTATGCATTTATTCTAAAGAATATTGATTAAAGCTACTTAAATATTTGATCCTCTGATAATGCTCATGTACTTTACATTGATTCCTGCCCCCTGCTAGTTTAATGCCTGATTGCAATCCAAATCAAAACTTGCATCCAAAAAGTTCTTATATCAAATCATCTTTTAAAAACAAAAATAGTGTTTTCTTGTTTTCTCTAGTTCTTCCTTGATGTTTGTCTCAGGCTCCAACAGGAAAACACTTTTGTAAACCCTGCAGCATTGTGGGCCTCTGATGGCAGATGGAGTTAGTTATTGAGACTTCCATTTGACTCTAAATACTGTGCCCCCGGTCAGGCAGCCATGTTGGAAGAGCTCTGCTCTAAGGTCCCTTTCAGACAGAGCAGGTTAAATAAGAAGCGCAGCCTCATCTGTTGGCAGTGAGGCCCCACTGCAGCACGCACGGGGCTACAGTCTCAGGTGGTCCAGGGAAAGACTTCCACTTCAGCTCTATTTCTATCTTTAGAGAATGGTTTTGAAGAATTAAAAAAACATTTAAGTAAAGAATCGGCGCTATTATATTATTTTTGTGATATTAAAACTGACAAACACAAAACAAATTACAAAAAGTAATAAAAACAATAGAAGAATATTTGCATTTCTGCAGATTGATTTTACATTTATTCGCAGGATGTTAATAAATTGATGATATCACTTGTAAGGGTTTTATTGCATTTGTGACCATGAGCGTTATCAACCTCTACTCACAGTTTGGTGTGTGTGTGTGTGTGTGTGTGTGTGTGTGTGTGTGTGTGTGTGTGTGTGTGTGTGTGTGTGTGTGTGTGTGTGTGTGTGTGTGTGTGTGTGTGTGTGTGTGTGTGTGTGTGTGTGTGTGTGTGTGTGTGTGTGTGTGTGTGTGTGTGTGTGTGTGTGTGTGTGTGTGTGTGTGTGTGTGTGTGTGTGTGTGTGTGTGTGTGTGTGTGTGTGTGTGTGTGTGTGTGTGTGTGTGTGTGTGTGTGTGTGTGTGTGTGTGTGTGTGTGTGTGTGTGTGTGTGTGTGTGTGTGTGTGTGTGTGTGTGTGTGTGTGTGTGTGTAAAAATCTGCCCCTGGCACAAAGACGGGAACACAGAGAAAGATTGAATATGCTGCAGTAGAAGCAGTCAGAGCAGAGGAGCAAGGGATTACTTCTCTGATCCAACTCATTACAGTGCTCTACAATCCAGACTAAGAAAACAGGATATTAGAGGATCATTTCCTTTCAAGAAATGCTTTCAAATTCATGGTTTGCTCAGCTTTTTAAATATTTTTGGTCAGAGAAATGAAGATATCTTTGCTTGCTTTTGTATTTGAATGAAATATGATCTTAATCCCTCTTCTGGCATTTAAATAAACACTCATTGGCATAATGGGGGCGCCATAACTAAAGGTCAAATCCTGAACTGTAACAACACATCTGGTGTGGTTTTGAAGAAGCTTGGTAGTCACTGTAGAGCGCCCACTGGAAGTGTGAATTGTTGAACTTTAGAGAAGAGGTGAGCCAACAGTCTCCATGTTGCTGCTGCAGCTTAAGGCACCTACACACCAAGCTGGCACCAAAGAACACGTCCAGACGGAACACGACTGTTGTCGCCTCACGTCTCCTGCGTCTTGGCCAACAGTCACACCGGAACACACCGCAAAGACTTCAGCCGATGGCATGCGTGAGTGGCAATAACTCTCCTTACCAGCAGGCGGCGCTAGTGTGTATTCGTCATTCAAAAGGGGCAACAACCGGAAGACAGACTGCGTGATACAAACTTCATCTCTGAAGCAGAAAGAAACTATTTAAGCATTGTGACTGGCAACCTTAAAGTACTGCTGCTACCACATTCCATGCATCAGTAATTATAATCCAAGATTATATTAATATACAACATCATAACACTGACAGGCAAATTATTTATCATTATGTACATCTGTATCCTCTGACTTTTATTGTAGTATAGCTAATTGTATCCGCATTCTAATGTTGTGTTATCTAATGGCTGTAGTATGAAGGTACGAAATAAAGTTTTGTATTTTGCAGTAGCGGTAAAAAGTGGTTTATTATCAAATGTAGAACTGTACAATGTAAACAATCGACTAAAATAGAATAAGATAAAAAATAGTAAGTAGCCTAATAGGCCTACAATAAAAAACAAAATAGCCACATCGTCCAGGGTCCTGTCCGTTAAATACTTGAAGAAGCTATTGTCCACCTTATGCAGGAAGTGTGGCAGCAAATTAAGTGGCAACTGAGTTGGTCTTCGATTTCTTCATTCCAGATCGCCATGATGTAAAATAAATGATTGCGTCAGGTGAGATGAAAATGAAAAATAATAGCCGTCTGTGTGTACCTTCTTCACTTCCGTTTCGCTTCTCATGCACTGATTCGCTAAGCTGAAAAGCCAATCAGAGTGATTTATTTTGCCGACACACCAATCTGAGTAGGGCGACAAGACGCTTATCGACGGCCCGGCATCTATCGATGGCTTGGTGTGTAGGGGCCTTTAAGTGAAACCTCAGCAGTTAATGAGCAAACGTCTGATGTGTTTTGATGTTTTTTCCTTTCAGAGAACCAGGAGCCCTCGCCGCCGACTAGGGCCCAGATCAAATATGGTGAGATTAAATGTGACGCACGCACTCACAATCATCTATGTTTTGGAAATAAACCGCAACCTGAAACTCCTCCATGAGTATTTCTATGTCAGCAGTTCTGATTTACTTTGAGTAGTTGATCTCTTTTTTTAAGTTTATGTTGGAAATCAAGCTGACCAGACATGAATTAGCTTTTGTTGATTCGATATATAAGATATCATTCTATCATATACCAGTTTGTACTGTAAAGTCAGAACTTCGGTTCAATAACCGACCTAAACATCAGACTTATCATTTTAAGGCAGAGCTCGCAAGAAAAAAGCCATTTTCAAACACTATTTACCCACAGGGGGAAACTATTGAGACCACCAGGGGTCATGTGGAGTAGGTCAATATTAAAAAGGGTGAAATCCTCGTGCCCTAGAGATTACTAAACAAAGAGAACAGAAACAAAAAGAGTTGGATTTGTTGTGTAAACTGATGAAATCTTATAATCCATTATTGGATATTCATATGGCTTTCAAAATAAAAGTATTGATTTATAAGTATTATTTGTGTATTGTATATGTAATATATAATGCTGCATGATAGAATAAAGAAAAATGCTATATTATCCTGTATGCTCAGTACAATGCTGTGGCTCTATGGTTTTTAATACATTATTTTCCACAATAGAAGCATGCAGACATTCGTCATATCATCAGCCTGAGCAGTACTCTGTGTTTAGTGCTTATCATCTGATAAAGTTCAAGCTAATATGTGTAGATTGATGAACATGATGGGAACCTGCTAGACATCTCCATGTGAGCATGTTTGCACGCTGACAATAAGTCCAAGCTCACAGAGCAGCTGGCTTTGATTCTCCAAACTCTACTACTTCCTCTCATTAAGTATGCAATACTGTTCAGGCCGGTCTGTTCTGTTTATTCATATACTTTGCATGTATTGACCTCATACAGTTCAACACTTCAATAACTGATCAAAACTGTCATCCTCTTCCTGATTTTAAAAATAGTTAAACAAAATTTCCTTCACCTATATGTTTGAAGTGAACTCATGTGTTCGTGTTAGAAACAGCACATTAAGCTGAAGGATCAACAGGATTTCTGCAGTTCCCTGATAGCAAAGTTCTCTGTTAATCCTTCTTCCTGTTTCTCTGCAGTTCTGTTCCACAACTGTATCCCCTTTATTGGATTTGGTTTCCTTGATAATGCCATCATGATCGCAGCAGTAAGTGCCTTTTATTTACACAATGATGAAGCTTATTTTTGACTGTAATGAATTGCCTTTATGATTAACAAATGCAAGTCTCCGTCAATGATGTATCTTCTTCTGTCTTCCTGTGTTCTTTCTCAAACTCTGACTCTGATGAGACCCCTCCTCACTCTCTCCTCTCCTCCAGGGAACACAGATTGAACTCTCTATCGGAGTCACTCTCGGGATCTCCACCATGGCTGGTAAGAACATGTAGAGAATCTGTAGTCGGGTCACCGTGAAATTAAAATGGACTTTATTATCTTGTTTTAATATAGTTTGCTGTACCTAGCCTTAGGTTACAGCAGACTCATCCTTTAGGCTACCTTTCATGTATTGGTTTATATGGGTAAAGTTACAAAGCATCAGTTGTAAATGTATGAACTATTCAGATCTGTGTCAAACTGAGCCCAATTCAGTTAATTTGTGATAGGTGTTTTACATTTACAGATTACACATTTAGACACAGAAGGTCTATCTATCACACAAGATGCACTGTGGCTCCATAATTCAGGCTGTAAGTCACAGTATATTCCAGAAGCAATGCCTCCTCTTCCATCAGCCATCACTAAAGCCATGTTTCTACTTCTAAAGCCTGGCTGATGCCACCAGTTGTATAAAGTTGCACTGAAGAAGCTCTCCTGGGCACCGCAGCAGTTTCTTGCACACCGCCTGTTGCCATCATGGCTGCTGTTCTGGGTCTCAGGTCAGGTCTTTATTAGGCTGTGAAAATCATAAAGGCTCTGGTGCTCGTCTTCTCCCTTTTGCTCAACACTAGATTATTCTGTTTCCATGGATACTTGGCTCCAATTTCCTCTGCAAAGTGCAAATGGGGAAACAAGGCTCTAGATCAATAGCCCGTCTTTATCCATCCAGGCGCTGCTTCATATTTGTGTCATCATCATCCAGCCTGCAGTGATGCTCAACGACTGATTTGAGAGCAGACTTTTTCTAGCTTTGAACTCTGACTCCTGTGTCATCATCAGCACTTTACTGCCATATGCAATCAGTCAGAGGTGCTGGTGAAATGAGGCTGTGAGATTGTATCGCTCTTTCACTTTTCTATCTCACTTCTTTGAGGGAAACTTGGACTGAAAACTTCCATCTGGAGCATTAGTTCCTGCTGGAAACTCTGCTAGCATCCAGCGCTAAGCACCGTTGCTTTTGGTGCCTCCAGAGATCCACTCAAAACAAACACATACTTAACACCTTAAGTTGAACTAACCGTGAACAAATGTCATTTCTACCGCATTGTCAGCCATCCCCTGTGAAAATCCAAGCCGCAGCGTGAATGACTCACAAGCGTTGTCGACGTTATACATCTGAAGCTCGTTCTGCTGACAGTCTTAACGTGAAGGCAGATGGAAAAGGAGCTGACTGGTGTCTTGGAGGGTTTCCAAAGGTGCTCTTTTATCTGTGAACTTGTAAACACCTTCTCTCACTCCTACTGCTCTCCTCTTGCATTGTGCTGCCATACTCTATTGTTTGAACTTCTCTCTCTGCTTTTCATCTTCTTGCATATACGCATTTATGTGGGCCCCTTGGCACAGCACATCTTTAGGTACATGCACTTCTTCGTGTGGGTGAGTTTCTGAAATGTTGCTGAAGCGTGGGCATTGTATGGACAACACAGGCTCTAGAGGTGGATAATAGCCTAAATATCAGCCACTTATTAGTAGATTAAACTTCAATTACTCCTTGAATCTTTTTTCAGGCACCTGCACAATGGCAACAGACTAATGCAAGTAGGCCAGACATCTTTTTCTCTTTAGACGTCCCCTCTTCCTGGGGGACCCTGATGCTTTTCTAGGCCTGATGGGATATTTCCCAGCTCCCCTCCCGGTTTGACTTTCTTTGGAAACCATCTCAAGATAATTATCCAGGATTAGGGATGGGAACGATTAATCGAATATTCAAAATTATTCAGGTGTTCAAATATGAGTTATGAATATTTTTATTGTAATTTTTTTTGGGGAGGGGTGCCTAAGTTGATTACATTATGATCAAATGGAATAATTCAATGTATATGGCTGCTGCCCCTCCCTACACGCAGATCACGCAGACTCAACCTCATCTTATGCCCAAATTCCAGATGAGAGGGTCTTCTCTACAGCTGGCCTAATTGTGAATCGCCTCCGCACCCGCCTCTCCCCTGAGCAGACATACTCATATTCTTAAACAAGAATGAGTATTGAATAGCTACATTCTGTAGATAGGCCCTGTTATATGTTGTTGATCTCTGTTGTAATAGGGTTACGTTACCCTAACCCGTTATGTTGTTTGTGTATGATCCCTCTTTCATTTAAAAACCAAGTTATGTTTTAAGCATGAAAGCTGTAGGCCTATTGCTGTAAACTGTTCAAACTGTGATCACCAGTTCAATACATTTGACAAATTCAACTTGGTTTCTATACTTGTTTGAACATGTATTTATTTATTTTTCCAAATTAAATAATTTTTCTTTTTTTTGGTACATTTTTTTCCCCACATTTAAAAAAATTATAATTGTAGGATAAGTACATTTCGGTTAATCGAATATTCGAACATACATTTGCTTTCAAATTCCCATCCCTATCCAGGATGCATCCTGATCAGATGTCTGAACCATCATAACTGGCTCCTTTCATTGTGACCGAGTAGTAGGTGTAACCCGAGCTAATAGTGGTGCAGCTAGCATAGCAAGGGCTCCCTTGACAACAAAAACTCAATAGTATTTTTTCATTAGATTTCTAAGTATCGTATAAAATAAGATCTGTGGCAAACACACGTTTATGATACTTGCATGTTTTGTTGGCATCACCACTTTTAGGATTTTTGAAGCGTAAATGACAGTAATAAAAAGCTAAAGTTAAGTTATAAATGAATTACACCACATTAGTAATGATTTACTAATTTATGCCAAAAAGTGAAGACATTTTTCTTATTTCAGGCATCAAAACTCTAGACCTCATGAGGGAGCCCAGAAGTGCTTACATGCTAACTCATATCCAGGCTTTAGGACTCATTCCTGCACCACTCTTAGGATGTTTGCATTATTAAAAATATTTCCTAAAGCACCATTATACTAGTTTCTGTATTTTTGCGATTTAGCGCCCCAACAGTTCCAGAGTGGATGAATGTATGCACCACTTTAGAATATGTGGACAGATCTAACATTACGCCTGCATTTTATATGAATCCATTAGAATAGCTAATGAGTGGTTATCTTTGCTAACACAGCCAAACATCAAGCAATTGCCACAACACAAGACAAAGCCAGCCAATATCACGAAGCTAATACCCATTCGACCTAGACCTCAAAAAGGGATGAAAAGGTGCTTTAAATCCCTTTGAAAAATATCAGTAAATTCTACATTTATCATGTGATTGTGATGTGCATTATTTATCCGTCACTATGTGTGTGTTCCTCAGAGAACAGCAGACATCAGTGTTCCCTCTTTGTGTTTGTGCAGCTGCTGCGTGGGGGAACCTGATTTCAGATCTGGCCGGTCTCGGGTGAGCAGCATTATGAACGCTCTGATGTGTGATTTGTTAAGGTTGATGTATGAAGTCTTTTGAAGAAAGGTGCTTCAAGGTACACTCTGTGTTTGCTGCGTTTTCATTAAAAGAATGAACTGAGGTTTCTTTGTGCTCTTGTTCAATCAGGTGGGATTTGAGTTGTTACTACTTATAATTTTCATCTCATCTGCTGCTCTATCTTTACACATATTAATGCTTGAGTTTATTTTATTTTTATACTTTGTTGTTTTGTCTCCAGGAGAACGACTTTGTTTTCCATCTTAAACCTGAGGACTTTTTAAAAATAATGAACTTTTGATAAGGGAGGTTAGATAATCATTTTTAAACAGTCATTTCAACGGTAGCTTTAGTTTCTGCAAAAGGTTTCAAATAAGTGAAATTATTGGAATGTTGGGATGGTTCATGATTTTTGTCAATAACTCTACACAAATATATTGACACAAATATGTGTGCATGCAGTCTTGCAGGTTATGTGGAGGTTCTGGCGACCAAATTTGGGATGCAGGGTCCAGAACTGACGCCCAAACAGGCGGACATGTGGCAGACCAGGGTCAGCTCACACATGGTGAGAAACGGATTCATTTATAGCTGCTAAATAACATCTAACACATGTTTTTAACTGAATTAAAATTGTTCCATGATAAATAGTTATACAAATATTTGTCTGGATATATTTTTCACAAGGAAAGAAAAATCTACATTTGAGAAGGTCAGACAATTGCAATATGTGCATCTCTAATTTGATGACTTCAACACAAAGCCAACAATTGGGAGATGACTACAAGGAAATAGTAAGTAGTGTTAAATGGGATAACATGGAACAAAGGTCCCGTGCTGGAGTGGAAGGGCTGATGTTGCAGTTTAACCTCAGAGGCAGTGTACTCCGATTTGTTTCTTCTGTGAGGCACATCAAAGGAAATGTTTTAAAAGGAGAATCCACAGGTATGAAAAGAGAGGATTTGAAAAGCGGAGTAAGATCAAAGCGATGAAAAACTCATGTGGAGATGACTTCAAAGTTAGCATGCAATGACTCTATTCTGCACACTGAAACATGTCTCTGGAGCCGATGCTGTGCTTCTCCTCTGTTGCACAGCTATCTGAGATGCTAACAGGCTGCTATGTCTGAAGACATGTAATACATCGATTTGATTCTAGGCCTGTGGGTGAAGGTTACTCTCAACAGGATGATATCATTTCCTCCTCTCCTCCTGCAGGGTAAAGCCATCGGAGTGTCCATCGGCTGTATCTTGGGGATGTTCCCGCTGTTCTTCCTGGATGATGATGAGGACAAAGAGAAAGCACAGCCCCGCATAGACACAGTGTCACCGTCTTCATAACCAGCCACTACACTGCACACTTACAGACTGGATACTGCTGATGTCAACTTTAAAAAAAGAACAAGTATTTACAGCTGGATGTTTCTCTGTCTTCCTGCTCAGGCGGCATTCACACCTCTTCAGTCTGTAAACCATTGCAAGCTGTTTGTGTTAGCTGATGAGATTCAGTTCACAAGCCCTTGTAGCTTCTTCCTAACACCAAGCTGTGTTCACTGTCTGCTCAATCAACACATGCCATCTGTTAACTGAACATGTCAATACAATGGGTATTCTCTCATTTCAATTCATACATTTGACACGTTGAGAGACAGACGCTCCAGGGACCCATCATCCATTCTTCTTTTTCACCATGAGAAAACAAGCTTTTATTTAAAAGGAACAACCTTTGATTGATTTGTGATTTGTGATATATATCCACATAATGTTAGACACTTTCAATAATAATATTGAATGAGCCTGTCTCAAGCACTTTTCAAATCTTACATTTTCTTAAACAATTCTATTATGTAGTCACAATCACATATCTGATTCAGGTCTGTTTGATCTGTACAGCATAGCACACTGTCCTCAGACCCCTCAGCAAGTAAGGAAAGCCCATCCCCAGTACTAACAAATGCATCTTAAACTACATTCAGCCTGTTTTTGTTCTTATCCAATCATTAAGAAGTCAAACATTTTCCCCATTAGTTACTTAAATACAAAGACATGGTGGAAATGAATCTGAGTCTCAGCGTGGATTCATGCTCTCTCGTCAGCAAATACTTTAATTACACGTGTGCCAACAAACTCAATTAAATACAGTCTCCCCGTCAATAACAGGGCCACAAGCTCACTTTTTAGTACCGCAGCAATCTCATGTATACTTAGATTCTTGCATGCAGTGTAGTACTGTGTGTACACATTCTAATTGGTGAGAACGGCACCACTTACCGGATCAGTGCTCTACATTTGCAGATTCCTCAGTATATGAATCCATATCAAGGGGGAGGAGTTACCGATGCAGAACGTTGCAGCCTCCTTAGTCCCAGCCTGAGATCCACTAACTGGAACCTTTGTCCCCTGTTGTTAAGAGCAATCAATAGTGTAGATTAGAAGCTCATTTATTCTTAGAAATTAAAAGATTTGGTTGTCATTGGAAACCAATGTGTATTAAGTCCCAGTCTTTGACACAGTTCAAATAGCTTTTGTGAACGCTGCCTGCGCGGCTCTCAGGATGGGAAGTGCTCACAACACCTGCACACTCCAGCTGGTTCAAATATCAGCTTCAGCCACAGCAGGTTCATAATAATATTCTTTATTAGACCCCCTCCTCTTGTCCACAGAGGGGTGTGAGTTGCCATCACACAGAAACATCCAGGTGTGAGGGGTCCCATCCTGACGGTAGAAACATGCAGCATGTTCAGGAACACTACTTCACGTTCAACAGACAACCTGAGGCTTGTGTCCTGTCCTTTTTATTTTGAACTAACTTGTAAAGCAGTACATGGAATATGTTGGGACACTCTATACACAAACCATGTAGGGTCAAAAAAGGAAAGCGTTTCTCAACGTTCAGTGCCCACTGCTACCTCGATGGGAATGTGTGTCTGTGTTTTGCATGAAGAACTGATGTAGCTCTATAATCAAATATTTCCTCGTCAGATGGTTTTTAATATGCTGGAATATCTTCAAATGTCTTGTTGAAGGAGGATCAGTGGCGAGGCTCTGAAACTGAAGTTGCTCATTTCAGTTTTGGGCTTTACTCTTTGTTTTCCAAGGTCTTCTTTGTATCTCTGCTCATCTTTTCTCTTATTTCTCTTAAGGACGCTTGATTTGGACCCAGCCATCTGTGTAACGCTTCTCTTCTTAGGTTTCTGCTCCATCAGACTCGTAGCTGCAGATGGTTGGATTTGCCACAAACAATAAGAGCGTGCAGCCTCAAACTGTCTAGCATATACCACGAGTCCCTTCAGTAGGTTTTATTGATTTCTACAGCTCAGACCTTGTCTTTTTAAAATGTGTAGTCTCTCTCTCTCTTTGCTTCTCTCTCACTCCAGCTTTCTGCTCATATTCAAGGTGCTTTTTGTAAATACAGTGAATCCAATTGATCCTGTTGCTGGCTGCCTCTGAAACCAATCCCTATTCACTCCTTATTTCAATTTCCATTTTGTAATGGTGCAACAGAATATTATTTTCACTTTTGATTTTTATGGATCAACAATTATTCATTCTTTGAATCAGAAAAATATATTTTTTTTGAATTTGTCTAGGATCCCCAACATTTATTTTTCTAAGTAATTGCCTAAAATACAAGAATCTTACATTCTAAATACTCACATTTTAGAATGACACTACTTAGGATTCTTTATGTAATATGTATGCACTATAATTTGCTCTAAAAATATCCCACAATGCATCAAAACAAAGTAGAGTCCACGGCAATTATGTTTTGATTATCCTAAATAGCAAAGCCTAACATTTGATAGATGCTTAAATAACATTTCTACCACACTACTGCTGATGCATGATGTTTTATTGTCCCATAAATGAATGTTGAAATGGAATCTCAAGCATAGCTTTCCCCCAGTATTCCTGATTACTACATATTCAAAAGGAGAGAAATACTGCTTATTAGTCTACATAAACATATCAACTATAGGTATATTGTTGCACACAATTGTATAATAATTTAAGAGCAGTAACATTCTGGTGTTGCTCATGGGAAAATATGTATTTATTTGTTGCCTTATTTCCTCTTTGCGTCTCTGCAGTTGCAACAGTAACATGAAGGGTTAACCCATCAGTGCATGAGTGACTGAGGGAGGGGTTTCAGACTCACACCACACTTTGTTTCTATGAACCCTCAACTGGCTTTGACACTAGCAGAGCACGCTGGCCAGGAGGAAGGACAGCAGGAGTTATCCAGCCTTGAAAGGTTTGAGAAATGCCTAAACTCTAAAATGTTGTGATATTGATTGTGATGCAGGGAGGAGACGTGTTCATCTTCAGAGGGATGAGGACACAAATCCTCAAGTGGAAAAGGAATGAAGTGCAGGAGATGATAAGGAATGTTGGGAAATAATGGAACCTCTGAGTTCAGACTGACTGGAGACAGAAATGTTTAACAAATATTGTAATGAGTGGTTGGATTTCATATTTAACTTTGTCTTTGGTTTTACTGTAAAAGCCGCGAGGGAGTTATCGTGCAGAACAAGAAGCAATATCTGTTTTGAATCGTGTGCTAAATAAGGAGTAACTAATTAATAATCAATGTTCTCAGACACTTGATCTTGAATGGTTTTGTATCATCTCATGTTTATATCACGTTGTGTAATGTTTTCTAACAGGATGTTCAGGCCTGTGGTGAACACATTTGATTGTTTTGTATTCCTCTAGAGATTTTGAAGCATATGAACAAAGTATAACCTCTTAATGAATGCTGTGTTGTGCTGCCATCTTGTGGACCAGCAGCTGTGCACTGATACGTGTATGTACTCCAGCCAGTCATGTGGAAGGACTGATTATACAGTATGCATTGTGGAACATAATGTGCAATTTAAACTCATGTAATAAATTTGGGAGTGTTACCTCTGACTCTGCAGGTTGTGCTGAAGCTCTGTTTTTCTTCTCATTCGGACATTGGACATTGGAACTCACTAAGGAAGGTTGAGGGCAGCAGATCTGAGGTCAGATTGTGTACGACTGTCACAGAACACACATCCACAGTAATGCATCTTATAATGGACCTAGCATGCTATTTTTTTAGGCAATAGCATAGGTCTCAGATATACAAATATATAAAAAACATCTTTATGAACTGTTTTGCTCAAAATACCGCACAGATCACCCATTCTAGCCATGCCTCATATTCCTCTATTTCACTTCCTGTTTCAAAAGTGCTGATTTGGGGTATAAAGCTTAAACAAAACAAAAATGTAATAAAAAAGGAGGGGGCTGAGCTCATGTGGGACCCGGCAGCTACTGTCTAAACTAAATACTGCGGTGATGAAACGCCATATCATGGATTATCAAGGATTATTTCCGAAACAGTATGGAGCTCAAAGGCTTTTCTCTTGCCGGTTATACCACAAGGTGAGTTCCTTTTTATTTCCTGCTTCTTCACACATGCTCTGTGCAGTACAGGTTAGCTCCGAGTGTTAGCGATGCTAATGTAAACACCGACCATATTACGTCCAAAACAGTCAGGCATTGTTTCTGATAGGGCTGTGGGTGTAAAGCCAGCCCACGTTTAAGATGTTACGTCAGATCGGACGCACATCTGGATCAGCTCCGTTGTAGCCCCGTTTTTTTAGAGATTTGGGTACGGAGGAAAAGAGAGGGTTTTAATTTCTGACGCTGCGTGAGTTCCCCGACGCACCGGGGACACATTTATGTATAGAAGACATCAAAGGTACATTTTGCATGATAGGTCCCCTTTAAAGACTGAAAGGTTTTCTTGATCAGCTCCTTACTTTAAATTATGGGATCAGAACCAGGGTTAAACATATTAGGAATTAGCTTCGGTGTTTGGTGGTGCCAACATAAACACATTAAAAGGAAATACATTTTAAGAGAAAAAACAGAACAATTGCAAAAACTATTAAATATTAACAAATAGAGAAATATTTACAAAGAATACACATTTTAAAAAGTGAGATTATGACAAAATACAGAATATTATATTTCTAAGTGGAGGGCTGTACCGGAGTGTACATTTCATAACTACTCTGCTTTATGTTTTGTGCATTTATTATTTGAAATGTCGTATTAATCTAATACTTAAATCATATACTAATTACTGCTGGTGTTTTTTTTTTTTTTGCTTACTATTAATCTAATCTTCTCAAATTGTGCCCACAGTGCTGATGAAGTGTTTTAGATTTCATTCTAACTTTCTTATAGTTTTATTCACACTAAAAGGGAAACTTCCCCACAACATCAACAATAAATGTTGCTCTTTCTTACCTGTATTTCTATTAATGTACATAGTGTTTAATGTGAGGAACAGAGTGTTGGAGATATTGGAGGTCTGCTCTCTCTCTAATAAAAAATGTAATTTTGCTTGTGGTGCACAATGATTATGAAAAGCCAAATAGCCAAATAACTTCTCAGAACTTCATTTAGGAGCTGTTTACGTATAAGTACATCTACCATCCTCATCACTGCGCAGAAGGATGCGCTCCAACACCAAAATAACCCACATAAAGAAAAGCACTAAAGCTACTGTCAGAGGAAACACCTGTTTGATTTCAGGGTGAATTGATGTCAGTTTCTTCAGTCATGACTTTCTGACCTTTGCTAAAATATACTTTATGATAGTATTGCTGATGTGATAGCCACAGCTTGGGTACTGTTTCCAACATCAATCTGCTTAATGGCTCAGTCAGTAGGGGCTTGGACTGTGAGCCGTGAGGACGTCGGTTCAAGTCCCCGACCAGACCTAAATATGGAGTGTGGAATGCTACTTGGAGAGGTCCCAGTTCACCTCCTGCCCTGCCATGGTGCCCTTGAGCAAGGCACCGGACAACCCCCTTCCCCCTCACTCCCATTGCTCCTAGTACTAGACTCCTGGTACTAGGATGGCTTAAATGCAGAGAACACATGTCATTGTGTGCTATATGCTCTGCATGTGTTACCATTAAAGAGGGGTTTCATCCCTCCCATTCTATTCTTATTGAGGCTCAACAGAAGTTAAAACAAAATAATCAGTATTGTGTAGTCACTCCTGTTTTTGTGTAAAGCGACCTTGGGTCCCCTGAAAGGCTCTATATAAATGTAAGTTATTATTATTAGACTTTAAACTTTCCAGTAAAAGCATATCAAACATAATATTTGTATTCAAATTATTATTCCAAGAAAGTTAGACAACAAATCAATAAATGCCTTTCTCCACTACCTCTAAATACAACACATGACTATGTTCAATGTAAGATTATATCTGTCTGTCTTTTTAATGAAGGCTCTCTAATTCAAATATTCCCACTTTACCCCCTACATTAACCCGGAGTCTAATCTCAGGTCCTGCCTTGACCAGCCACCTCAAAGTGTTCTCACTTCATGAACTCGACTCAAACTATACAAAAGTATTGCCAGTCTCTAAAACATCTCTATGTTGAGACATTACATTTTTATTAGGATAAGGATATATTACTTCTACAACAATCTTATACTAGATTAATCTACTAAATCAATCATCAGGATGAGATCTTTCTCTACTTACACTAATGTACAGATTAGAGTGAATGGCAGGAGGGAATCATGTTAACCATTTACATAATGTTTTTGGCTTAATTGTTCAACAGGTCTTTATTTAAGAATTTAATAACAACTGACTAAAAGTATTTTCTAAGTTTATAAATTGACACACACAATACTGTATATCTCACTACAATTGATATCTGTTGGACAGAAGTTAAACGGTTATCTATTAATATAACAATCCATTGGCTCATATTTAAACTAAATGTTGCCTTCTCCAGTCTTGGGATATATCATTTAATTGAAAAAGTAAACTATAATACAGATCAGTGGCATGTTGGAGAGTAAGGAAAAACAAAACGCGTTCTAAGTCATAAGATGCACATCGTATGCTACGATTTTATTATTTAGCCAAAACAGCGAGTATACATAGAAAACAGGAGACAGTTAGGATCCAGGAAGTGAGCATCAAACACAGGGTCCTCAGAGCCAGAGGGAAAGGAACAGGTCGCACAGTAAGAAAATAAAAAAACATGACTTTAGAGACAGGTCTGTGTGTGGCAGTAACAGAGAAGTCTGGGTAATGCAGTAATTTGTTGTTTGGAGCTTTAATACTTTACTTCCTATTAGTCTCAAATGATGTCCCTTGATCTCCTCCTCCAAACTCTGTGGCCCTCAGGTTTTAATAAAAATTGTCTTGGCTCAGCCGTTGGAAAGGTGGTAATGACATCCACAAAAACTGTGATCATGTAACATAACGCCCCACCCAACACCATGATACTGTATGTTGGAACAGGATCTACTTTTCATTTCAAAACTGGTCATTCCCACTTACACTCCCAAACGTTATAACATCATTTTAGAGTTTACGTGAAAAGAAGGAAGCTGCATCAAGTCACAACTTCTCCCACATGTTTCATATTTACCTGTGAAACAAGTAGTTCAAATGAAACGGTGAAAATAAAAACCCAGGGCATCATTTAGCATATACTGTAGGAAATTTGGCACACACACACACACACACACACACACACACACACACACACACACACACACACACACACACACAGGAAGTGTTTCTGATCTAACTTTATCTAGCCGGATATTCTCAAGTGGCTCAATTTTGTTCTCAAGTTTGACAA
Organism: Notothenia rossii; assembly: GCF_949606895.1. Classification (NCBI taxonomy): domain Eukaryota; kingdom Metazoa; phylum Chordata; class Actinopteri; order Perciformes; family Nototheniidae; genus Notothenia; species Notothenia rossii. The sequence continues at coordinate 27,807,793 of NC_136908.1, forward strand.
TGAGAATAACTTGTTGTACTAATGGATTTGATGGTGAATCACTTCTGTACTGCTCGGTGTGTGTTAGCATCACACACAGTTACTGAGTCCTGACAGGCTGGAACATTCAGCTTCATACGCTTTTCATCGCGTCAGCTACACGATTGTATTGGTTAACCTGCGTTGGAAAATGAAAATGGATATAAAACAGACAGGCTTCAGTCTTCATAAAGGGAGTCAAACTGCTGTCACACTAAATCTGAAACATTTCTGACCCCTGTGGGGAAATGCAGCATCAAAAGACTCTAAAATGCATCTAGTAGAAGAAAAAGTAAAGGAAAAAACGTTTCCAGTAGAAAAAAGCAGATCATGAAATCCTTTGTTCAACTAAAAAAGACATGCATATTAAATACACTTTGTAATATGTTTTATATGCTCAACGGGACAGGTTTTGAGTTTTAAAAACGTGTGAAGCCACGGAAACATGAGTGAAAACATTCAAATGAATAAATAATTGGACTTGTGATGGCACTCTATCAACAGTAACTATTCATTAGCAACAGGGAAGGTTCATCTACTCCAGCTTGGTACGATAATCACCCGCTGACACAAGTTGGTTCAACTCATCGGGCTAGTTGACATCTAGTAATACAAGCCGTTACAGGGTTATATATTTGTCGCAGTTGTAAATGAATATCAGTGAACAGCAGTAGTTGTAACCGTCTGTTTGAACAGAGGATTCTCAGTGGGGTCAGAGGTTGAACCATCTGGAGCCATGATGGAGATCTGGATCTGATAGCTAACAGACTTTGTTGTACTGCATCTGGACTATGTTCAGTATTTGTTTGAATGTTACACTGCTGAATAATACTACATTGGCTAGAGTCGAAATTGGTTTATTTAAACAAAATAAATATTGAAATACCAAAATTAGAAATTCAATGTCTTTGTCAACATTATAATTACTTATTAAAAAGGTAAAGTTCTAAACATTATTCATTAAGCGCACTCACTATGTAGGATGGTTAATTTCAGCATCAATGATTGTGGGTAGCTAGAAAGGAAATTATCAAGTACAATTGTGTACGGAACTTGAGTACATATACCAAGTTTGATTCGCCCACTGTGTACAATGCTAGCAGCATGAAACATGTCAGATGTCCTTTCAGCTAAAGACCTCCATCATGGCTGCCAGTCTTAAACACTTGAGGAACTCACTTAAGGACTAAAGCAGGCTGAATTGAATACCAGTTTATATGTCCTACCTGTTTTCTTTCCAAGCAAATGCACACTTTATAGTGGTGCCTGTATTGGGAAAGTTAACTAAAAGTTACTGAATTTCATATTTTAGTATAGCTTGTAGTACAAAATATACTTTTTATGATCCTGCCATTTGTTCTCCCAACCATCAAAACATGTGAGTAAATCCATGTTGCTTGTGCCAGCCTGACACTGTTAGCAACCCTCATTAAAGATGTCATACTTGAACGTGCTATAATCCAGATAACTGCAGCACACTCTCCCAATGCTAAACTCATCCACAACTGTTAGCAATCTGAATACTCCTCAGCACACTGGCTTCTCTACAGACCAATACACTGATCCACATTACTCTGATTACTATAGTAAGTGTATGCTAACACAACGTTGCTACGTAGCTGGTAGATTAGCAACATGTTAAAGGTTGAACAGGGACAGAGGGGTTAGAGAACCTGGAGGCCAACAACGTGTCACATCCTGTCTGTCTGCAGGAGTTCTTTCAAATAGTTGTTTCATCTATTTATTTAATTGACATGTATACATATTTTTGCACAGCTACTGTAACAGCAGACTTAATCTAGCACGTTGCAGGCTCCACAGTTCCTGATGTGCTACTATCGACACTGTTTATATCCACTGCTGGTACTACACATCATTTCGAAGCTGATTGTGTATACTGGGGCACACTTTAAGAACATGCAGGTTCATCTACTGACGGTGGCTTTGACTACCACATTAGCTGTGAGGGGTACACACCACTTTAATATGCTACCCTAACATATACAAATACTTTCAGTTTGTGTCAATGCTCAATTATTCTGTCAGTCACTCTTTATTCTCTATGTTTATACAGACAAACAGAATCATTTCATTTAAATAGAGAATATTTAAGTTAAATTCAGCGCACAGGCTTTTGGCACCTTCAAGTGAAAAGGGAGACTATGGGGATGCAAAAGGAGCGAATGGCAAACAAAAAGGTACAAACACACAAAAATATTAATATGTACAAATAATGATTTTATCTTTTTATAAATACTTCATCACACCTTCCAGCTCGCTGTTACCACTTCCACTTTTTTTCCTTCATAACCTCTTGTCCTTCCTTCCCAATACTACACACATTAACATTTACGTGATGTTTCATTAATTCATTTTTGCTACAAGAATATTCTTGTACAACTCCTGACACAAGGATGTCCTTTCACATCTTTCCTCTTATGTACTGAAGTTGCCCAGGGGAACTGATCTCGGATCAGCACCAGTATTCCTCAGTCAAGGGCAATACTGACAGTTTTAAACCTGGGAGAAGTGCTTCAGTCAGGTAAATGTGGCAATATGGTGGAATTCTTGGCCTGAACAACACCATTGATACATTGTTGTTGGATCAATTCTAAAATCTGGTAGAAACTTGTATATTTGACCCAAATGGGTTTGATAGATTCCCTTTAGTTAGCATCAGTTATCAGAGACATATCAAACCATCTACATAGGAGCTCTGATACCTAAAACTCTGTTTGGCAAAAGGTGATGGTGGCAATTTTCAGCTCATTTCAGCATGATCAAATATCCCTCAGAAGATGTTTTGAGTCATTTCAAATATGATCCTTGATCAGAGTCGCTAGGCAACTTCCTCCTATCCTCTGCGTCCATTGATGTCAAAGTTGTTGATGTTTACTTTAATTAATAACCATTTAGTGTCCCTCTAAGAGCGTCTTTGCTAAACGCAGCCAGGTCATTGGCTGAGTCCCCCTCAGAGTCTCAGTAAATACTCGGAGCTGACCGGTCATTGGTGGACGTCCTCTTCAGCCTGACGCCTCGTCGGATAGCCACCAGAAAATCCTCCACCTCGCTGCTCTCCGTCTCCTCCAGGAGCTCCGGGAGAGGCCGGCGCTCCCACTCACACATCCGCCCCCCGGGCTGTGGTGGAGGGTCGGGGGGGTCCGAGCCCTCGCTCAGGTGCTGGGCCTCCCAGGAGCCGGACCTCGGGGACAGGGGCCCGCTGCAGCCTGGGGACAATGGTGTGGTGGGGGGGCTGAGCGGGGTTCGTGGAGTGTTTCCCTCCTCTGATGCTGCTCTGCTGGGGAAGCCGGGGTGGTCCGGCACCGTGGGGGTCTTCACTGGGATCATGGGAGGCTTGATGGGGATGGGGCCCAGGTTGAGGCCTCCGGAGGGCCGTCTCAGGTTTGGTTTGGAGGAGGGCGTCCGGCGGATGGTGGCGACCCCTGGGGTGATGATGGAGGAGGGGTTGCAGGGCAGCCCAGCGGTGGAGGCGGGCCGTTTGGACTGGAACATGCGGCGGTAGGACTGAGTGATGTCACTGTTCCTGGGGACGGTGCAGGATTTATCAAAGTCCTGGTGCTCCCCCTCCTGGTCCACCCCCACTGAGTAGTAGTCACAGTCTGACACTGGGGGGGGGGGGGGGGACAGAGCTCTGTTATTCACCTCACTTTTAATTGACTATGACTACTTTCTTATGACACACAACAATATCATATTTATAATAAAATATCTTCTAGATGCACCATACCATTTTTTCAGTACTGTACTTTTTGGACATGCTTTACTGTGTGTTTTTATTTATAACATATTACATAGTTTTTTTACACACTAAATTTGCAATTCTTCCCCTTCATTTCTGACACACTATACCACAGCTGTGTGTGTGTGTGTGTGTGTGTGTGTGTGTGTGTGTGTGTGTGTGTGTGTGTGTGTGTGTGTGTGTGTGTGTGTGTGTGTGTGTGTGTGTGTGTGTGTGTGTGTGTGTGTGTGTGTGTGTGTGTGTGTGTGTGTGTGTGTGTGTGTGTGTGTGTGTGTGTGTGTGTGTGTGTACACACACCTTGAGAGGGGATGGTGTCCTCTGAGCAGCAGGGGGTGTGTGTCTGGCTGCTGTACCCACTGGAGCCCTGCAGGGAGTCTCTGCTGGAGCCGCTGATGTCCAGCTGGAGGCCCCGGGCCAGGGCGCGGGCCAGCTCCTCGTGGGCCTCCCGGTCCTCCTGCAACATCACACACACACACACACACACACACACACACACACACACACACACACACACACACACACACACACACACACACACACACACACACACACACACACACACACACACACACACACACACACACACACACACACACACACACACACACACACACGTCAGATCACTTCAGTTACCAAGTTTCTATCTAATCAACAAGATGCAAATAAGTCATGTGACCTGTGTTGACCCTTTTTATTGACATGAACACAGTCTGACCTTGGCCGAGATCCCAGAGGGGCTCCCTTTAACCTCTCCTGGGGTGAGGTCAGCGCTGTGGTGGCTGCTGGGATCTGTAGTCTCCTTCCTGTCCTTGCTCCTCTTCAGGGTGTTCACCATGGACTGTTCATAAGGGCCCGGTTTGGCCCAGTCCTACACAGACACCAGAGACAGTGCAGTGTTACACTGTTAACAAGTCACTGCAGACTGAATCATTGTCAGTCAAATAGTACATCTGTATCTACTGGAATAAAACAAGATTAAGAGAGAATACAAGGCAATATAATTAACGTTTCTGGTTCAATTATTTAAAAAATTAAGACAAACCTAAATTAAATGTGTATTTACAGACCACAGATCAGTAAAACCCTCATTTAGGAATTAGGAGAATTAGAAGAAATTATATTTGAGTGAAGAGAGAGGCTTTCTGTAATGTGTAATTGTTGTTTTAAGGTCTGCTTGTAAATCAGGAAGCTGACAGACTAATAAGGGAATAATATAACACACAAAAGCAGACTAACGGCAGTGGGGTTTTGCAACACAGAAAGAAAGTACTATTGAAGAGAAGAAGACACTGTAATGATGAGATGAAACACATCTGAAGAAAGAAGGGAAAACAATGAAGGAGGAGGCCGGGGGGGCAGAACGAGGGTCAAACCTTCCAGGTGGGGACTCTGGATGAGGGGTACACTCCGGGCCCCGAGGGGCCGAGAGGCAGGCACTCTCCTGATTGGCCGGAGCCTGAGCGAGACCAGGGCCACGTGGGGGAAATGGACGAGTAGGAGGGCGAAGAGATGGGGGAGGTGGTGGTAGAGTAGGTGAAGTATGGAGGGTGGAGGTGGGGGGGGTCCTGGGCCTGCAGTACCAGTCCGTGCAGACAGAGGGCAGCGTGATGGTCAAAACCATTTGATAACTGAAGGGGGGGATGAGGAAGAGACACAATGCACAAATTAAAAAGGTGAGGGTGAGGACTGTTGAGGATGTGAAAACATGAAGAGGAGGTGCTACAAGGAGCAGGTCAGGGACTGTTCAGAGATCTGTTGTAGATGTATTTCAGCCTCTGCTAAGGCTCACAGGCAGACATGATCAGCTCTCAGGACCAATCTTCATAACTGACTGTTCCCACAGTCCAAACTGAACATGGGGACTCTCTGTTACTCTGCTTTAAATTACTTTGAAATCTGTTTCCCCTGTTTTCCTTCTGTGTTCTTCTGATTGTTTATTCTTTCATTTTTATTTTAGGTTATTCTATTTACCAAAGAACATTATGTCAAATGTTGAATGATGTGTCAGGAGACTACTAAATCTGACACGTCTCATTTTCAAGAACCTCTTCATCAAAATACATAATAATAAGTGGATCTGATCAAATGTGTGATATACTGAATGGAGGTTCAACAGGCAGAGGCTTCTGCTGTTAAACAAACAGTCAACATCATTGTAATAACCCTGATGCTCCATGTGACGTGTGTGTGTGTGTGTGTGTGTGTGTGTGTGTGTGTGTGTGTGTGTGTGTGTGTGTGTGTGTGTGTGTGTGTGTGTGTGTGTTTGTGTGTTTGTGTGTGTTTTCAGATGTTCACCTCTTGGTTGTGTGAGGGTGAGGAAGAGGAAGGCTCCTCAGATAAAGCAGAGACACAGGACTGCAGCAGAGCCATGCAAAACACACACACACACACACACACACACACACACACACACACACACACACACACACACACACACACACACACACACACACACACACACACACACACACACACACACACACACACACACACAGAGAAAAGCCAAGAAAAACAATTAGACAGAAACAGAGAGAAACAGAAACATGATGCAGGTTAGTCATAAAAAGAGAATCTCAATGTAAGTCAGCAGAATAATTAGCAAGTCAAATGAAACAAACAATCAGCTGTAGCAGCACACACAGGAAGAAGAAGACTTTCGGAATCATCATCATTAACAACAAAACAACGTGTCTCCTTAGTGTCATCAGGTTTGACAAATGCATACAAAATGCATTAGATATATATAATCCAACAAAATGTTGCTGCATCCAAAAAGAAAACATACATTGATGTATAAGGACAACCAGAAAAATATAGTCCACTGGAGTAACTGTGTTTCTTTTCTAAAAATGTATTTTGTTTAATTATTAGTTATAAAGCTACTTTTACTCCTAATAAATGTGCATGGTTGATGGAACAGGTAAAACAAGACAAAACTAAGGTGGTAGTATCCAGGTGGGACAGCTGTATACCAGTTCAAGTGTAACAATTAAATACATTTTATTTTGTTAAAATTGGGTGAACTTAATTTGTCTCTTATTGGATTGTTTTACAATTCCAAACGTATACTGCCAAATTGAAGGCTTACATGGAATATTCTTAGTATTCATTTTGAATTCAAACATAAGCTTAACCTGTAATAACCTTGATTTAGACTACATCCCTGTTAGTTCAATCGAAAATAAACAAGTCCATCTGCATGTGAGATCACCCTACTATGACAACAGAGAAGCAAAGGAGAGGAAGAAGGGGGAGTCGGCTCAGACTGGGTTATAGGAGGTTGCATGCAACATATACACGCACAGGCAAAGCACATACACAGATCAGTTGTGTGCTATAATATAAGCTTCTTACACACACACACACACACACACACACACACACACACACACACACACACACACACACACACACACACACACACACACACACACACACACACACACACACACACACACACACACACACACACACACACACACACACACACACACACACACACCTCATTGTATCCCTTTAGAGAAAGTATAACTTGCTTTTGTTTTCCAGAAATTGTCTGCAAAAAGTGGGATTCATGTTTTAAAAAAAAAAGAAAGTCATAGCTGGTTTGAACAGCACCCAGGCTATAACAAAATGTCAATTGACTTTTGTATAGCTTAACAAATATATGAAAAAAAAATCACAATGGATGTGAAAGGCCAGGGATCTGATAAAACCCTGTTGAGTCTGCTCCAGGACCTCTCTGACGTCAGTAGCATACCGGAAGGTTCATATGGCAAGAACAGGCGGAAGAACAGTGTGTTTCAGTAAGATGGTGAACTCTGTCCTCACCTGGGAGCCGTCCGGGGGCATGGGTGAGGGGGACTTGGACTGGAAGGCGTCCTGGGAAATGAAGCCGGAGTCGTGGGAGGAGACCGAGGAGAGGCGGGCAGGGGCCTGCTGGGGGAGCACCGAGGAGGAGGAGGAGGCACGGTAACGGAAGTGGGAGGTGGGGGAGTGGCAGTGGGAGCCGCTGGAGCGAGAGTCGCTGCTGTTCACACTGTTCAGGCTGCTGCAGGGGGAGAGGGGGGTTACTGAGAAGCTGTTTGTGAAAAAAACAACTATCTTCATTTCAAATGGTGCCCATCGTTTAGTGCACACATGTTAGCATGTCACTATCACCATCATTCGAACATTTGCGCACGGAAATGCACAGGTAATTTTTATATATACTGATTTATCTTATTTATGTTAATATTTTATTCATTTTGTTCTTATTCTATGTTTCTTAAGTACTTCTTTTACATATGTTTATTTCCTGATTTTCAACATAACTGCCTTTACTTTTTTTTAAATCAATTTACTTCAAGCACACATTTTCACATCAAATTCATGGGTAAAACGCAGAGGCCAGATGTCACTGTGTGCTGTGTGCTCTGCACGTGTGACCATTAAAGAGGGTTTCATCCCTCCCATTCTATCCATCTATCTTCTTTGAAATGTAAGTATTTAATGAACCAGAGAAATAACAGAACAGATCAGATAATAAATCAGCTGGTTGAGATGATGGGCAGTTTCTGTGGCCATGGTTACCAACCTGCACATGCTGGACTTCCTGGATACGGTGGTGCTGGGTGAAGAGGGGGGGGTCTGGTAGGACCAGGTGCACTCAGAGCCCTTCAGGTCTAAGATCACCTGGAGGGACAGAGGGGAGGGTCAGGAAAACTTCAATCATTTTTTTGGCCATTTATTTGTGTGGTTTTAGGCCATAAAAGACAATTATTATTTTACTATTTGTAATTGAACTCCCCCCTAAATGTTTTTGTAATGCATTGCCGCCACCACCATATACACTTCATCTTCATGTAGTGTCAGCTGCCAGACTGTTTAAGATGTTAAGATTACAAAACTGATCCAGTGTTCAAGTTGCTCCAACTGGCTGAAAAGGTGCAAGTTCAATTCTCTTTTGGTGGATATATTTAGTTGTTTGGGGTTTATTGATGGCCTGTAAACAGGTGGACTTAAAAAAACAAAACTCAATTGAGAATCTATTCCTGCATTTGACTTGCACCATTGTGTCACATGTACTATTTATCAATTGTTTCCTTGTATATCTTAAGCTTATTGTATGTTGCACTGTTCGATAAGCCTTGGATGCACATGTCAGTACAACCTTTGAATCCCATCTACAGTAGCTTTAGTTGTTCTCCCTGGGGTAGCTTAGCTGTACTTTCTCCCATTTTATTGTACTTAGCTCCCCAACACTGACTACTATATACGTACATTATTTATACTATTGTAATATATTGCACTGCTATTTTAGTGTCTTGTTAGTTTTATTGCTATTATTACTACAATGTTGAGGATTCATAACCAAAGATTTGACTCTCTTATACTTGAATAATTGAGATGAAACACTAAAGGAATCTTGGATGGATCCTGGGTCAGCAGATATGTAGGTTCTCAGGTGAGGAGGTGTACCTGCTCGCTGGAGGGGGGCAGCTTGTGGGGGTCCATGGTCAGAGCCTTCAGGTCGTCTGTGAGGGTCTGGAGGTGAGTGATCTCCCCCAGCATGGACATCTCCTCCTCCTGACCACACACACAGCAACACGCTCAAACATGTACAACAAAACTTCCTCACTGCACTTTGTAAACAATCACCACCTGGGTCTTTAGCATGTAGGCTTTTTATAGAAGTACATTTCTGTTGATCAGTTACTTTCTACAGTAGTATAGAGTATTTTGTGTGTGTGTGTGTGTGTGTGTGTGTGTGTGTGTGTGTGTGTGTGTGTGTGTGTGTGTGTGTGACTGACCACCACAGGCTTCAGCATGGTGACGAAGCAGCAGAAGCGGCTCCTCTCCTCCACCAGCGCCTTCCTCACCGCCTGCTTCTCCGTCTCCTCCAGCAGCAGGTACTTATCATTCACTTCCTGCATGGCGCTGTCCAGCTGAGGCTGGAGGTCCCCGCGGCCTACACACACACACACACACACACACACACACACACACACACACACACACACACACACACACACACACACACACACACACACACACACACACACACACACACACACACACACACACACACACACACACACACACACACACACACACACACACACACACACACACAGTTATAATTGTTATAAATAAATAACATAACTACACTAAATAAGTGAAAAGCTGTTGCTGCAAAAAGGAGCAGAACATTTGGAAGTGTGGGAAGAGGTTAGAAGCGTCTGAAACAGTTAGTGATAGCATCAATCTCTCTATTAATCAAAAGAGTGAAGAATATCCACCACCGTTTCTCAGAGCCAAAGTCAAAATGAAATTCAGGTTTTCTCGAAACATTATTCAATTAAAAACCACGTTACTTATTAATTTACAGTTGATCAACTAATCGGATACATTTCAGCTTCACTGACGTGATAACAATAAATAATTATTTATTTATTTTATATAAGCGCCTTTCGAGGCTCTCAAGGTCGCCGTACAAACACATCAAAAACAAGATACACAACACAACACCAGCATAAGAAACATAAACAAGACAATGCAGTATATTTTGATGAGGTCAGATATTTTCAAGTCAAAGGAAAGTGGACGTTGTAAAGGCCCTAGTGATGAAAGGTCCAGAGAAAGGTCTTCTTCACTGACAAGGATTTGGCATTAATGGCTGAACATACTCTATGTATAATGGTAAAGAAATCTAATGTAGTGCACTAAATCATTATCCAGGTATTAGAGGTGAGTGAGAAAGACAGAACAAGAAATAGAGAGCATGAAATCATATCTTTACTTTACTTCCATTAAACAGGACTTTAGTTTCAAAAGGAGCAGCAAACCCTGAACCTCTTCAAAACAATAGTTAGAGCCTCCCTCAAACCTCAAAGCTACATTACATTCAGGGTAACAACCAGCTGCTGACATCACGCTAACACTCCACATTATTCATTTTGTGAGCTTTCAGAGATGTTAAGAAAGAGGATCTTATTTCTTTCTTTATTAAATGATCACCTCCACTGGAACTGCATGGACATCTTTTCCACATTTGTCCAACAAATCCCACAACATTTTTTGATAAAAGAGTGAACAGTTAACGCAATTCCACAGAGCCACTTTTATTGCCGTTTCTCCATCCACGTCACATTTGAGAAGCTATAAATAAATCAACTAATCATTTAACAACTGTCGACTTCTTTATTGTTCTTACGAGGGTTTCGGGGAAGAATTTCCTCTCTAAGACGATAATTTGGTAATCCCATCGTCTGTTCTTTACAGACATAAACATGTAATTAAAGATCTTTATTTCTCCAGTAAGATCCGAGGCTTCTGTGGTCGGCCTGAGCGCAGAAGGCTCAGCCGAGGCTGAGCCTGATACAGAGAGGGAAGAGATGGCCGAGAGATCCTTCAACACACAGGAATGTCATTACTGGTTTCCCGCGGAATTTAAGCAACCAATCCCGAGGGCAGAAGATCCAACTCAAGCATTTATCTCTCCAGCTCTATCTCCTTTCATTTTGTAAGCGTAGATACTAAACACTGACAATTTGTATACATATTTTATATTCTGTTAATTCACACTACATGTTTAAATTGGCCGTTGTGCATGGCCAACACAGCTGACTTGAATGCTCACTGTACATATTGAATGAAGGATTACAACATGCTGCTGACACTGAGCATGACCTCATCTGACGTTGAAAAAGAAAGACAAAGGCAGCGTTGCCATTGTGAGAAAGACAATAAGAGAAATTAAGAATGTTGAAGTGCAGATGGCTGGAAGCTGCAGACATCATGGTCCGAAGTTCAGTTTGACTTCCATCACAGCAAAGTGTGAGTCACACAGAGAACACAACATGTACAACTACGACTCCAACAACTATTAAAGAGGCCCTGTTATGCTTTATGGGGTGTCCCTTTCCTGTAGGGTCTTGTATGTTTTTCTGCATGAAAATGGTCTGCGAAAGCTAAAATCCCTGTGTTCCCTCCGTCTATGGTTCCCTTCCACGCACTCATCCACTGTCTGAAACGCCTCCATTGGACTCCTTTGTTTACCTCAATAACATTATGACATCACTATGTAACGCTAGGCTTCTATTGACTAGCGCTCCAATACAGTGTACTTGATAGGCTAATGGGCGGGACATCTCTAAGCGGTTGACCATCACAACAGAGCCGGCCAGCTAGCCAATCAGAGCAGACTGGGCTCTGGTTTCAGACAGAGGGTGAAAAGAGGTGCTGCAGCACAGGCAGTATGAGAATGAGAAAGAGCTTTTTGAACATTAGAGCATGGAGACATGTCCCAGTAGAGACACTACATACTGATATGACCCTGAAAATGTGCAGAATATGTCCTCTTTAACAAAAATGCTAAAACAAATGGTTCGCCATATGGCTCGAACTGCAGACAGCCAACCAAAATATCCGACCAGCCAGAAATCCACCAGACTTTCCATCAGTCAGATTGTTAATTGTTCAGGAAACTAATCAGGCATCATGACCCACTAAATGTCATGTGGCACTCAATCTGGGTTAACATCTAATCCATACTGTGTGTGTACTCTGTGTAGCTTCATTTTTTTAGACCAACTTTGTTAATTTAATTGTAATATTGTGTCCCTCGCTCCACGCTGATCATTGAACATTAATGCAACAGAGATATTTGTCCTGTTTAAGGTCTTTGTCAAGGACACATGTGCATGTAAAGAAATGATCAGACTCAATTATATGTTTATTTACTGTCAGTACAAGGCCAACAAATCGACAGTCAATGGGAAAATTGTAGCATGGAAAATTAGAGTTCTCTAGTTTGTACTGCAATTACAGAAAAGCAGTTTCGTGTTTACAAATACGATCAATGCAGAAAGCCAACTGGGTTACTTAATAATGAATAATCTTGATAATTATCTTTGACATGATTCAGACAGATGGCAAAGGGAACTCCTCCCTCCATTACTCTCCATCTCATTCATCCCCTTCATTTTAACTTCATCCCTCTCTCATTATATTGATTTCATTCCAACATTTCCCTCTTTGAATCTCTTTTTCCTTCATAACATTCATTCCACTGCAGAGGGAGTTTCCTATCGTGCAGTAATAACAGTCTGGAAAGGCCCGACAACCAAAGCAGACTTGACCACATCTGAGGTTCCTCTGGGGTCAATCCTGGGCCCTGTTTGTTTTGTCTTAAAGGCTCAATTCAAAGCTGAAAGCCATCGAGTTCTTTGTCGGCTGGAACAACAGGCTCTTGTTTCCACTCATAATACGACTCGTTTTAGTTCGATGAATCAGACTGGAACTACTTGTTCTAGAAGTAGAGGACTCATTGGCTCTTTATTTGTGGTTCTGTGCAGCTCAGTGTGTAGAGCAAAGTAATAACACTGTCATAGAGGGCCTGATCCCGTCGAGCTGTCAGACACTCTCAATGTGATGCATAAACGTGACAAATTACAGGCTAATTTTACACATATGTTCTGTGTGGGAACATGATAACTACCCTACTGTGTGTGATCCAACCAAGGGGCCCCATCTGGAGTGAACAGTGAAGTGCCTTTAAACTGCATTCTCTTTAATAGCAAGCAGGGGGCGCCTTCACTGCATACACTCTTCCCACTCTGGTCCAAAAACCATCACTTCTGGCTCCAAAAAAGCCAAGATGGCAAACATCCAAAAGCCAAAATGCCAAACCAGGATGTTAGCATGATAAGCTAATTAGCAGTAAACCCAAATCACAGTTGAGGAATAGAAACGTTGACGTGATGATTGTCCTGGATTTAACAATTCAGAGAATCAACAAAGCCACTACAATTCACCCTGTTGGGGACATGTGTGTGTGTAATGTATTCAATTTTACCGCAATCCATCCAATAGTTGTTGAGATATTTCCCTCTGAAACACATTTCTGGACAGACCAACACTGACATTCCTAGAGCTGCTAGCATAGCTAGAAATAAGCAAGAGGCTATACAGGAACATCGCAAACTACATACTGTATAGAGTGTGAACTGCATAATGCTTTCAAAATTAACAATTAAATGTGCCCTAACCAGCAGACTGTTCACACTGAAGTAAACACGACCAACACGTCTTCTCACATATCGATCACAATGCTAGCAATCTTAGCTACCATTGAATGAGAATTGTTTATCACAAATGTAAATCAATAATTCCTTTTGAACTCAATGCAATATGTTTCAGTAATATTTTAGGCAAATTCAATGAATTAAATATTTAAGTGTTCAATAGGTTTTCCACAGAACATTATGTGAGCTCCCGTGTTTTTCCTCTTATCTGCACCTTAACATCACTGGCTGTCTTCCGTTGTCATTTTAAACGGTTGATTGTTCAAACTATCAGTCAGCCACTGGACAGCCTGCGATATACTTTGGGGTGGTTCATGATGTCCGTTTGACTAGAAAGTCATGCTCACTAGTTTACGTTGGGACATTTCTCACATGTCACAGTCTGAATTCACATACTATGTATTGCAACCCATACTTACATACATCAGCAGTATGTATAGTCTTTGATTACGAACACAGACTGAGGTTTTCAGTGTTGTCCTGTATTATCTGATTGCAGTCACATTTGTACTGATGTTATAGAAGCATTGTTTCTAAAGGACCTGAAAAACATCTTAAGCATTTCTGTATGACATTCCTCGTTGCTTATTGTCAAACATTTATAAAATGATACCACTATATTTGTGACAAAGATATCAATAACCAGGCTGTATCATGCTTTAATATTCCATATTGTTGTATAGTTTGTGAGTTACCCAGCTGTGTTTTGTTGTGGTGGGATTGTGCCACAATATAGCATGTTTTACAAAACGAGCTGGGGAAATCCTTCTCTTTGAGCCTCAGCGCTTTGTTGTGTTCAGGCTTCGGTTATGTGAGTCACACAAACATCTAAACAACGTGGGAACATTTTTCAGCCGACCAAAGCAGGCTGGATAGGATTTTGAAGGAGAGGCGCAATGTGTTCTCTGACTTTCTGATAACATCTAACAAACCATCACTTTCCGTTTTGTATTCACCATGATAATACATTCAATATCTGCGTACCTCCACCACAACATTTAAGCCAAAACCATCATAGTTTTATACTAGTGCTATATTAAAGCCAAACTAGACTGGAAGTTCAGGGGATTTTTACAAAGGACAAATACAAGAAGATACCATTATTAACACTGAACAGCTGAGTATTTCCAAATAAAATCTGTAATGAAGGGTCATAGGTCACAGGGTCTTGACAAGAGACACTATTGTACCTGTGTCTTTACAATAATCATGCATAAAAGTAAAAAGCAAGGGAGTAGAAAAGCAGCTTACCAAATACATCAGCTGGATGGAGCATTGCATGATGGGACACCACAGGAAGGGAAGGAGGCACATTGTTGGAACAGGAAAAAAATAATTAACTTTAAAATCATCACATATCTAGAGTCGGAAGAAGTACTAGATTGTATCTTTTTACTTAAGTAAAAGTACTCATACAACAGTGTAAATGTACTCTTTTCAACCTAACTTATTAGGTATTTAAATGAAAGTACTTATGTGTCAGAATCTAAATATGCTTTAAAGGTCACCTATCATGCTATTTTTAGGCAATAGCATAGGTCTCAGATATATACAAAAATATAAAAACATGTAAATGAAGTGTTTTGGTCAAGATACCAAACAGATCACTCATTCTAGCCATGCCTCATATCCCTCTATTTCTCTTCCTGTTACAAAAGTGCTGATTCTGGGTTTAAGAGGGGGCGGAGCTTATGCCGGCTCATGCGGGACCTGGCAGATACTGTGTAAAATTCTGCGGTGATGAAACGCAAGGATAATTAGATCAAGGATTATCTCTGAAACAGTATGGAGCTCAAAGGCTTTCTCTCTTGAAGGTTTACCACAAGGTGAGTTCCTTTTTATTTCCTGCTTCTTCACACACATGCTCTCCAGTACAGCTTAGTTCTGAATGTTAGCGATCCTAATGTAAACAAAGACTATTACGTCTAAAACACGTCGGGAATTCTTTCTGATACAGCGATGTTTCTGATGTCATATCGGATGGCAAATCTGAATCAGCTCCGTTTTTAGAGATTTGCGCACGGAGGAAAAGAGAGGGTTATATTATCTGACACTTTGTGAGTTCCACGACACACCTGGGACACATATTCATGTATAAAAGACATCAAAAAGTGCATTTTGCATGATAGGTCCCCTTTAAATACTAAATGTTACGGACGTATTATGCACAATTGCCTGATTTAGAATCTTATTTATTTTAACGCAACTTTCTTTAAGAAACAATTCTGATTGGTCAATTATAACATTCTTCGGTCTATTTATATTAGCATCAAGTAATTATACTTAATTACATTTCAACACTGCTTCTCTTCATAATAATTTCAATACCACACATGATTAAATGATTCCACTATAATACTTCCACATGAATACCACTAATAATGTAACTATGACACACTCATAATAAAATCATTCCAATCCTTCCAACTCTTTCAAAAGAGTGTTATTACTAAATGAAATATGTTTTAGGCCGAATGACACTTGATATATAATGATAATAATTGCTCATAAGTAACCACACACTAAAGAGATTGCAAACCTTTCTTAGCTTTCTTCTGCAGCTTCATAGTGTCAGACGATCTCTTCTTGATCTCCTGACGGGCCTTCTTGTACTCTGTGGAGAAACACAAAAATAAATAATAAAAGATATGTCTCAGATATTCACATAAATATATAAATAGTGAGATTCAGAAAGAACACCCAGACGTTGGACACACATAAATAGGTGCATGGTGTCTGTCTGTGTTTTTCTACCTTTGGCGTGGTCTTTGTCCAGAGTGTTGGAAACTCTCTTCCACTCCTCCATCTGTTCCTGTAGAGGGTTGATCAGACAGTCCAGAAACACCCTGCAGACACACACACACACACACACACACACACACACACACACACACACACACACACACACACACACACACACACACACACACACACACACACACACACACACACACACACACACACACACACACACACACACACACACACACACACACACACACACGGCAAGGGTCAAGGTTTTACAACAGGCTTGAATTTATGTTATAAATACTGATTTGTTGGTTATTATGAATGTGCATCGCAGCTGAATACTCAAACTGGAGAAACATATTCTCATGTATCTTGATTTCAGCGCATTGTAGCATGTGGAATTATATGTTTGATCAATGTAATCCTTTTCATCTAACTGATGTCATTAAAAACAGAGATATGCACTTGCCAATGGTATTTTAGTGATGGAAAAGGCTAGCCATATCATTTATGGTTTCACTTTCAATGATATATGATACTTAGAAGACGCCAAGAGCAAACTAATTGGATAAGTCAGAATAGCACAGTGCCCTTTTTAGTAAATATGAAACTACGACTTCATCAGAAAGTATCAAGTATTTATAAAACCCATTTGAAAAGGATTTAAGTAAGGTCAGAGGAAATAACAGCAATTAATTCACCAAAAAAACAAAACAGTTCTACTTCTGAATACAAACCTACGCCCTTGTATCCTAAGAAGGCTTAGCTCGTCTAGAATAATTCATGAACCAAGCCCCACTACCAAAAGATGAATATACTTTAAAACTAGGATCAGACAAAACATGCCGTATGATGAAACTTTGCTGTTAAATAATGCAGCAACTAAAGATTATTTTAATATTTATTATTGATGAATGTGCCGAAAATGCCAATCAAAGTTTCAGGAGGCAGCTAACAGGGCCAAAGTGTAAAGAGAAGGGTAAAGGGGGGCTAAGTAATTCTGAGCTAACTCCTATCTTTTAGTAAATACATATGTCGATATATTCACACAATAGGCTTGTGTAGTTATTGAAATGTCCTTTTTAATGGCAGGAATCATTGAAGTAGGTTTTAGGCTACTAAAATAGGAACAGTTTGACGTCAATCCTAATCTTTAGTGGACACCTTTGTTTTTGGAGACTAGACATGAATACTTGTATTTGTTGCATTGTCCATGTTCTGCTTTTATTTGCCAAGCCTCTAAAAAAACCTACAGTGTTGTTAGACATCAGTTCCAGATTACAGCAGCCTTTTTGAGTTTTCCTGTATTTTTGAGGCAAAATTAATGTAATTCTTCAAATAATTGAGGCAACCAATTAAATACATATTGCAATAGATCAGAATACTACATTTTAACTATAATGATGAGGTAAGATGGATGAGATGTGATGGTGAATGGAAAGCTAAAGCAGGAGGAAGAGGAGGAGCAGGCTGCCATGGAGAGGGGGGAGGAGATGGTACACCTGTTCACCACACTCACATTTCTCTGCCAGGATGTCAGCCCTCAGGACTCAAGTGTTAATTATGCAAATGTCTTAAATAGAAAGTGTTTCTATCTTTGTATCTCTTTTATTTGAAAGCAGTGTCTCTGTATCACAGCATGAGAACAGTACCCAGCCCTCAGATGAACTCACATGGAGAACTGGCGCAGTTTGGTCTCGATGCTGCGGTGCCTCATGCACATCCTGGTGAGGGCGGAGCCAATGTCCCGGGTTCCCCCTGGAAACAAGAAGGAGACAATCTGTCAGACAAATGTGTCAAACTGTGCCTGCTGCCTTCTGGAAGCTCTTTTTTAAGGGGTTAAAACGCTTTAAAATGAAACTGAGATTGATAAAATTGCACAATTAAAAAAAATGTTTTGCTTATATTCTGAAGTCTGAAATCCATGAAGCAAGCTAAAAAAAGGTTGTTTTTGAGGAGATTCTTTTCTTGATATATAGAATAGAAATGTGTTTTCATGTTCCTAAAGAGGCCTCATTATGCTTTTATTGTGTTCCCTTTCCTGTAGTGTTATATATAGGTTTCTGTGCATGTAAATGGTCCTCAAAGGCTAAAATCCCTGTGTTCCCTCCAGAGGGAGTTTCTATCTCACACACTCCCCCCCTGCCTGAAACACCTCCATTGGAATCCTTTGTTTACTCCTGTAACATAGTGACATCACTATGTAACACTCCATCTCCTATTGGCTAGTGCTCCAACACATTGTACTTCTTAGGCTAAGGTTCGGGACATCTCTAGGCGGTTAACCAATCCCAATAGGGCTGGCCAGCTAACCAATCATAGCAGACTGGGCTCTGGTTTCAGACAGAGGGTGAAAAGAGGTTCTGCAGCACAGGCAGTATGAGACAAATAAAGAGCTTTTTGAACATTAAAGCATGGAGACATGTCCCAGTAGACTAGAGGAACAAAACACAAATATGAACCTGAACATGAGCAGAATAGGGCTCCTTTAAATATTACTCCCTCTAAAAGTCTATAACAGAGTGGAGAGAGACTTGTATACAAACTCGATAAACATTATCGTAGTCATTAGTTACAGGAGGAAAGAGGGACAACAAATAAGAGGTTTGATAACTTTAAGTAGAGGTTACAAATTAGGAGGTTAGATTTAGTTTCCAGAACAGCAGCCCTGAAGCTGACAGGGACTTCTAAATGTGTCCCTTGCCAAAGGACACTCCAGCAGGGTGGAGGCAGTGTGAGAGCTCCCGGAGGGGCCAGATGGTCGTCCTCTCTCTCCCACAGACAGAGCACTCCCTCCTGGGGGAAAGTTCACCGGACCTCCCTATCATCCTGGAGGATCAACAACACCTCCAACACACTCCACTCCAACACACGCTAATGTTTGTGTTAGCATACTTCTGAAGACCTTCATAACTGCATGCAAGGTTCATACAATCCAACCTATACATCCTTGTATTGTATATATTTGGGATTTTCTACCTTTCTTTAACAGTATTTGACGATAGACTTTTTGGATAAAAGTTGATTTTTTTGTTTCCATTTCTCCATGCAAAATTGTCAGAGAATGCTATTTTCGATCACTCAAATATTATATTGTCCTGCTATTCCCTATTTTATATTATATTAAAGTAAATATCTTTGGATTTTGGACTGACAAAAAAAGACATCGATAGATTTATCCTTGGACTTTGAGAAACTTGAATGGACATTTTTCACTAATGTCTTACACTTTGACCAAACGATTAATACATGAATCTAGAAAAAAATCAGCAAATTAATAGATTAGGGGAATAATCTTTACTTACAACCCAATCAGATAGTATTTTTATTTTTTATATCAGTGTTCATATGAATAAATGTATACTGAATAACTCTTTAGGGTGTTTTTTGACCAAAGCCATGTATGAAGTGTCCCCATAAGTATAGTATACATGTAAGTGTGTGTCTGGGTGGGGTGGTGAGCACTGCATTGCACCACTGACACCTCTTCCTCTCCTCTGCTCTTCCCTCTCTCCACATGTCCTCTCTCTCTCTCTCTCTCTCCTGCACATCCTCCTCTCACACTTTCCCCTTTTTCTCTCCTCTCTCTTCAGCCTCCCAATAACCTCAAACATGTGCAGCAACTAAGGGCAACCCTTCCTCAGCACAAGAAGACCATCAGTAAAGAGAGATACAATAACACTGTAAATGTGGCCAGGATTGTTTGTTTATTGTTGATGAAGATAGACAAGCTGCTGAGAATGTTTAAATCTTAATCTGACAGACATTGAAGAATAAAGACGTACAAAAAGTCTCTTGAACACTTTTTGGAAACATTTCAGGCATACATGCTCAAGTCAGACATCAAAATCTGTGTGATTACTGTCTCCAAGGAGATTATGGTTTCTTTTCGTTTTTTTTATCTCTTTACATCTTGATTACGGAAAACTAGTAATGTGATTTTCATTGGTAGAAGGGTGTAGCATGGGCCAAGTAAGAAGCCATCGTGGGCCGGATCCAAAAATATGTTTTCACTCTCTTTAGCTTTGCAGAAAAGGTATTTTGGCAGATCTGTGCTGTGCTATTGCCCTTGTAGTTTTTCTAGGCATCAATGTAGCAATATATGATTTCCTTGTTAGACGTAATATATATATGGGTTATTGATGGGTGGACCTGGTTTACCGCTTGTGTTCACCATCAATTTAGGTCATTATCGATGGGGGACACATAAAAAAAGTTTTGGACAGTTTTTGTTATTGAAGTTGTAGACCTGCAGATTTAGACTCCGTTTACACGGAAACGAAACGGAGAACGAACCAAATGAATTCGTAAGTTCCGTTACGGCCTCATGTGAACGAACGGGCTATACGAAAGAGAAAAGTAGCAGATACAAAACGAACCGTCTCCATGTAAACAGGGTCTTAAAGGTCAGTGGTATCAATCCAATTAGAAACCGCATGTCCTCTTATACTGAAATCAGTTAGGTCCCTATTGATGATATTGGTTCTCAATTAGTTACATTTGTGCTGCAGTACACGAAACACGAAAAGCTGGTTCGCAATCGGCCAATGGCTCCGAACCTGCCCTGCAGACACTTCAGTGGAAGGGGGGTAAAAGAAAAGCCAATGCAAGAGTGCCTTAAACCTGCATTCACTTGAATGGCCAGTAAAGGGTGATCCAATGGTTGCAGAAAGAAGTCTGTATAGATCTATGAGAAAATGATTGTACTTTTCATCCTATTTATCACCTCAGTGAGTTTTGGGTCTTGCTAGTTTATGGTCTTCTTCAATACAGCATGATGTTCGTTACGTAAATTATGATCCCATTTAGATGATAAAGCAGGGTATTCTTTAGGGAAAGGCTTTGATTGATATGTCACTAACAGGAGGACATATGGTGTGGGTGTTATCTGTCATATTAGAACTATTACCTTTTCAAGTGCAGTTTCTGTTCATGAAAGTAAACTGCAACATTTTCCCACCACTGATGTCTCTTAAAAAAGTGTTGTTCTGCATTCTATTGTTCTTAGCTCCACCCTCTTGTGTCACTTCCGTTTCCAAAAACACAAGATGGTGGCAGAAACCGCAAAGCTTCAGAACCGTAGTCCACAAACCAATGGTGACATCACTGTGACTACGTCATCTTCCAATATAAAGTCTATGCTCCACGTCCTCTGCATCATGGTGGCTTCATCGTTTGTAGAATCCACAAGGCATGTTAAAGTGTTCCTTTAGGGTTTCACAAGAACATTTGGGGCTGATATACTGACTTTTCCCACCACTGATGTCTCTTGCTCCAAACACACTCTCCTTTCCTCTACTCCTCCATCACGCCATCCATCTCTACCATCCTCACGTCACTCTTTTCACACATCATCCTCCTCTTCTCTCTTTTCTTTCCCTTAACACTGCCGACCCTTCTCTCTCAGTTCCTCATCTTTTCCCTCCATCTTCCTCCTCTCTTCTCACTTTAGGAGGTGTCACATCCCATCTTCTCCCTCCTCCTCTCTGCTGTGCTCCTTTGAGAAATAAGATGTTGTTTTTCTGCATCAGTCCAGGCTGATTTCACAAACGGCAGACGATCACCCGCAGAGCTCCATTGCGCTTTTAAAGGCTAATATTATTCAGAATTGCTATGTTTTTGTTGCTAGTGCCAAGAAACGCTATCTGGAGAACATGTTTCAACAAAAACACATCACATGGTTTCTTACCTTTGTATCTAAATTGCAATTGACACATTGCTGAACAAATTAGCACATTTCACCCTGGTGCTGCATGGGCAGCTGGAAGCCCGGTTTCTCGACTTTACATGACCCTTTGTGACTGACATTTGTTTTCCTCCAGGAAGTATAAACACATGGCTAACAATGTGAGATGAAGCAGACAAATTGACTTTGTTAGATTTAATAAAACATCATGGTTTGGCTAAAATAAGGATGTTTATTTTCCGTTTTATTCTGTCTTTTGGTTTCACACCAACCACAACAGCAGTCTCTCAGGTCACTGTGTGCTCAAACTGTATTCAGTTCCTTCCTATATTAACATATAGCTGTACTGCAGCGGCCTCATAGCACACACATTAGCCATTATTACAATATTGGCCATTCCCAGTTTCAAAGGTGCAGTCCTGCCTGCAGCAACATCACGGCAAAAGTAGGTGTGGTCAGTAACAAGATGCATGGAAAGCTAAAATGAACACTAGATACAGTTGCACAAATTACCTGGATTTCTGCATAAGTTGGTCATAAAATGGAGAAAGCCACTGCTGTCCAGAAAAAACATTGCTGCACGTTTGAAGTTTGCAAAAGAGCACCTGGATGTTCCACAGCACTACTGGCAAAATATTCTGTGGACAGATGAAACCAAAGTTGAGTTGTTTGGAAGGAACACACAACGCTATGTGTGGAGAAAAAAAGGCACAGCACACCAACATCAAAACCTCATCCCAACTATGAAGTATGGTGGAGGGAGCATCATGGTTTGGGGCTGCTTTGCTGCCTCAGGGCCTGGACAGATTGCCATCATCGACGGAAAAATGAATTCTCAAGTTTATCAAGACATTTTGCTGGAGAACTTAAGGCCATCTGTCCACCAATTGAAGCTCAACAGAAGATGGGTGATGCAACAGGACAACGACCCAAAGCACAGAAGTAAATCAACAACAGAATGGCTTCAACAGAAGAAAATACGCCTTCTGGAGTGGCCCAGTCAGAGTCCTGACCTCAACCCAATTGAGATGCTGTGGCATGACCTCAAGAGAGCGATTCACACCAGACATCCCAAGAATATTGCTGAACTGAAACAGTTTTGTAAAGAGGAATGGTCCAAAATTCCTCCTGACCGTTGTGCAGGTCTGATAAGCAACTATAGGAAACGTTTGGTTGAGGTTATTGCCGCCAAAGGAGGGTCAACCAGTTATTAAATCCAAGGGTTCACATACTTTTTCCACCCTGCACTGTGAATGTTTACATGGTGTGTTCAATAAAAACATAAAAACATAAAAACATATAATTGTTTGTGTGGTTTTAGCTTAAGCAGACTGTGTTTGTCTATTGTTGTGACTTAGATGAAGATCAGAACACATTTTATGACCAATTTATGCAGAAATACAGGTAGTTCCAAAGGGTTCACTTTTTCTTGCAACTGTATATGTGCAATGGTGTATTTCTGCAACTTAAACATAGGCAGTAGGCAGAATATGAAAAGCAATTTGAGACCATTTTTGTGTTAACCAACATTGTTTGGGTAGGAGCCAAAAGGATTTGAGATGTTTTTCAGATATGGATATCCAGACAATTTGAACAATTAAAATGACTTTATTGTAATAGCATTGTTAGGTTGGACTTGGAAAAACAGACTGTGATGTGTTTTGGCATCAAGACGTTTTCAGGCAATCAAATCTTATTTTGTATCATTATATGTATCATGTACTATTATTATGTTTAGATTCTAAAGAGCCTGGATTTTAAAATGAGTTCAACAGAAATTATATTTAAAGACTGTAGTAACCTAACAACGGTCTTTTCTGTCTGTGGTGACTTTGTGTCGGGACCTCAGGCGTAGAAACCAGAGCTTTAAAATGAGGTGAGACACAGCGGGGAACAAAGGGAAGATGATAATTTCAACCAAAAGTGCTGAGTAATGGGATTTGATTCAACATGATGGTATTCCTCCCTGTGCCAACACGCTGCCTGGACAAGTCTTCACTGACACATGAAGCTGCAGTTTCCAGTCGGAATCACAAAATAGGGCCCAAGCAGATAAGAGTGTCCTTAACTGCAGCATATTAAAGTCATGATTGATTTAAATCATGTTTATTTGAGTGAAAAGAGCAAATGCAACAGACAAAAACAGTTCTCTTTTGTTCTGGTGAGATGACATGTACGGTTTATGCAGGTATTTCATTATGAAGTGCGCATGCCTTGCCTTGGTTCGTATGGACGTTTTAAATCAACATTATCTTCAATTATAGCACCTCCATTCAACAGAAACAGAACATTAAACAAAACATTTGATCACAAAAAATATATAAAATCTGAACTCAACACTTCTCTGGCTGCATTTCCTCCTCACATCTGTGTGAATTAGGCGAAGCTGGTCTGGTTACCAAACTAAAGTAACAAACAAGCTAACTGCCATGCCGCGGAACACGTCAGGGCTAGTTCTCTCGGCAAGCTAGCATGTTCAATTAAAAGTACAAGTTCATGCAATTTAATAAATTCCTGTACAATCAAGTAGTTTCTAAATTAATTAATTCATAAATGCTAATGTTTCTGGGCCATTACTTTTACCTGCAAAGGCAAATAACACATTTGATTTAAATCACCCTATTTAATAACCTTGTGCATCGCTTTTTAATAAAGCAGCTTCAATGTGTTTTAAAGAAATCAACCAAAGGAAAACTATGTGTGAAACGAAGAATGACTATAAAGTAAAACAATCAAATGGGTCAAAACATGAAGATGGACCAAATGAATCAAAAATTATATTGATCAAAATGCTGAAATAGAGAGGTAAGTACAATTTTTGTTTAAAGAAAATTGACTAGCTGTGTATTAATAAACACTAAATATTGTGATAAGTTTCCAACAAACAGCATAGTTATTGTTCAAGCTAATAAATCAGTCCAGAAAGTTAAAAAGTGTTGTACAATTACTTAAACTAATAAATGTCTGGCACAATTTATTTTCTTTCCGTCATGCAATCATTAAACTCCCCATCCTGGTGTCAGCAGAGTTCTGTTCCTGCAGGGTCAGTCGGTCAATTATATCCTGCTCAATTCAGCTGATTGACTGAGTGTGTGTGTGTGTGTGTGTGTTCGTGTGTGACCCACTTCAGGGGACAGAGCAGTGTCTCCGTCCCCTGCAGCTGCAGACTGAAGGCCTGAGGCTCCACAGCAGCTCATCTGCATGCAGCACTGACCTGTTCAAACCCTGACAGGAAGTCCTGATCAGCAACATGCATAACGGTGTCTGAATGCATTCGTGATTTGTATATCTCTGCGTAAAAACTTTTCTAGTGATGTCTGTTGTGTCTCTATGTTCATTTAACTTTTGGTAACACAGACATTTGTTCTAAATCACATCAACAATTCTTTGTCTAAAATGTGTGAGTGCTTATATGTTTGCATTGACTTATATAGAATTGCAGTGCCTTGTGATTTACTTGGAGCTCAGTCTCAAAGGAGTAAGAATTATACAATATGCTATATAGCATTAGCAAGGACGTATTAATATAGACAGACTTTGAAGGTAGATTCTCAAAGGTGTCCCTTGATAAGGAATGGGAATTATTTAATTGGCTTTTGAAATATTGCAGAAAATAAGATCTTTGGCAAACATATGATACTTACACCTTTTGTTCAGCAGAATAATCTCCACATGTTAAAACCACTTTTACAATAGTTGGGAGAAGAATGCAATCCCCAAAAGTAAAAATGTAACGTTAGGCTACTAAAGAGCTTGTGTTAACTGCTGACATTTCAGGCATCTATAGAGGTATGGTAAAATGACTTCAGTCTCACTCCACTCCTTCAGATTAATTTCTTACTTTTCAAACTTTGACATCCACTGTCCTTAAGGATAACATGTATCAGATGTATGTGAGAGTCGAAGTATTGAAGAATGTCCTTAATTCTCAGTATACTATTCTGCTGCTGCTTCACTAGATTAAAGGTTGAACTACAGTTCAGAAAAGTTGTAACAAGCTTTGAGCAGGGCAGCAAATATGATCCAGACAGAGCCTGAATGAAACCTTAATTTAAAGGCCGATTTTTCACTCACCGTGGAGTGGATCTACAGATATCAACAGTGTAACCAGCGCAGGGTGTTGAACTTTACAGAGAACACTCGTGACCTGGAATCTAGAGCGTCACCCTCCATAGGACCCACCGAGACATGAACTCAGCCGTCACATCCCCACAGGAGCTGCTCCAATCAAACACCGCTGGAACTGGGCTGAGAAACCGGAGCAGCTGAAGACATACACTCACACACACACAATGTGGCCCAGCAGGGCAGGCAGTGAATCACTGTCCTGTAGTATCAGACTAGATTTCTTGCCATGTTGCTGCAAGAATGTTACGACTGGAGAGCTATTTTTGAGAACTGGAGCAAGAAGATGAAGCTGAAGGAGGAGCAGAGGACGCAGGAAGGGACTGAAACAGGCAGAAGAAGACAAGAGGCCAGACGATGAAGAAAACAGGGAAACATTAGTCAAAAACTTTATTTTGTCTATATTTTACATTACATGTCACTTGTTCGACGCTTTTATCCAAAGCGACTTACATACAGTACTCAATACTATGGGCATTCGCCACAGGAGCAATTTGGGGTGAAGTGTCTTGCCCAGGGACACAACAATTTGCTGACTGCAGTGGGGTTTGAACCTGTGCTACCCTGATCTGAACACCAACGCACTAGACCACTGTGCCATACGCCTCCTACATTCTTGCTGTTACAGAGGTCACTGCATGTACTGTCACTCAAACAGTGAGAGGGGGATTTGGTCATGTGTAATATTGCGCAATTTAAGCCTTATTAAGTTGCCTTGTAAAAAAGTTATACAAATATTTTAATATATGCCATAAGTTAGCAGACGTAGTCAGTTATGGCGGATACGGCTTTTAGAAAACACTTGATTTAGCATTTATTTATCTTATTAATATTGAATAAGAAAACAGAAAAGTAGCTGCTGCCGTTACACCACAGAGGTTAGGAAAGAAAGATAGATGGATTTTGATTGGCTGTCGTTTATTTATTCCGTCTTTAATTTAGGTGACAATTCTATCCAAAGTGACTTACAATAAATACAATCTGAGGACAACAAGGAGAATGCAGATATATTTGCTTCAAACAAGCACAACCATTGTAAGAACAAAAATGTATCCAACAACAACAATGGACTCTGCCTTACACTTGATCGAAAACAACCTTTAGACATCGTTCTGAGTGTGGACGGCTCAATATTATTATTATATTTCTCTTTCTGAGCTCACAATGTTGTGATTACATCTCACTGTGACACCTTCATCACTGTGACCTCATTGAAAATCAGCTCACAAAAACATGTTAAACTTCCACAAAAAGTAGAGTCATGATGTCACAGCTTGCCTGTAGTCTGATTGGTTACCTGTGAAGGCTGTTCAGCCAATCAGGTAACGGTCAAACAGCTGCATAGTGTTGCCAGGTGGTTTCATCAGCATCTCTCTTTCTCTCATGTAGCACAAGGTCACTTTACCACTTCAATATGATTTGCATGTCAACAAGCAGAAGAAGTGTCGCTGCCGTCTATCTCTCAATGCCGAGGCTCCAAATACCAAGTTACAGCTCATTAGCCACACGTCACAGAGGTCACATTGAGCTGCGCTGGAGAGACTGCACGCCAACTTCTCTTTCACATGAACTACTTCACACAGAAATACTTTCTCAGGCATCTTTACCACCCTGTATTCATCAGATTCAGTTTACAGCTTGTTTATGTACTAAAACCTGCAGGGGGAAAGTACCACTGCTAAACCAACCAACCAACCAGATCTTTCAACAATTTTCGAATATTGCCGAAAATAGGATCTTTGGCAAACTCTAGTTATGATACTTGCACCATT
Organism: Notothenia rossii; assembly: GCF_949606895.1. Lineage (NCBI taxonomy): Eukaryota > Metazoa > Chordata > Actinopteri > Perciformes > Nototheniidae > Notothenia > Notothenia rossii. The sequence goes on from NC_136908.1 coordinate 27,835,972, forward strand.
TGTTTAGCAGGAGAGTCTCCACATATTAACACTTTGATTTGGTGGCTGGCAAACCTGTTACAACAGCCTAAAACATTTCCAAAGAAACGCAATGCAATGCAAATTAAAAAACACAAATGTGCCAAAACACATGAAAATGAATAAACGTATTAACCAACTTGACAACACGTGCACAGCCTTTAGAAAACATTCACCAACTCGATGAAACATGAGCAGCGCTTACTTGAAGCACTGCACAAACAAAAGGCTGCAAATACAAAACACACCTGTAGTCCACCGTATTATGCATTAAGTACAAATGTAACACTAGGCTAAAACCTATACACCACTGTTGAATGGCTGTGCAACAGCCGCCTTTAGTCACTGGTTAGTAACTGCTGTTTTTATGACATAGAAGCTTCAGCCATTCATGAATGGGGTATTTACTTTAGTATTTTATGTCGCAGAACAAAACATGAAAATCTTGTCCTCATTCAGCTAGCTAACCAAAATCACATTAAAAAAAATTCTTTAAAACGAGTGAATCGCATGTAGTAAAATGCTATCTCATTTCCTGGTTTTAGGACTCATTCTCTTGACATCCTAATCCGCTTCTTGTGGTTTTTTTTTCTGATATCCCATCAGTTCACCCTTGAGAATGTCCCCTTACTATATTATGGCCCTCACTCACATGCCGGCTAATATTTTGCATCATTCACAAACCCTTTGACACTGATAGGAGTCAGCTTCAGTTCATACTGTACACTCTCAGCAGTGAGATTTATGAGACGCAGCAGCAGGACCCTGTTTGCCCTGGGTTTCACCTCTCAGGCTACATAACCACGGTCCAGAGATTGATTCAAAGATGTACAGTGTTTACAGGGCGTGGCATACTCCAGAATATGTGACAAAAGGGAAGTTTACTACAAAAATAATAATAAAGGGTAAAAAACAATTAACAAAAATATAATAACATATGGTTCAAAAAGTAAAAGCCTAACTTTAAAAATGTATCAAAGCAGACTATATCACAAAAAATTAACAAAGACTTCCATTTCTTATTAATGATAGTTGTAGATGTCTGAAAATTGTCTGCAAGCACAACTGAGGTGCAAAAAAACTATATTTATCATTACTAAGATTTTTGGGTATACTGGTTATTTCTGTATAGGGCGAGAACCAATTTGATCCTATATTTCACTAAATACAGGAAATAAGATTCACTTATCCATTTTTGTTGGATATTAAAGGTCCAGCCTCTCTAAAAAAAAAATAAATCTTGTTGGCATTCTCCTTTAAGTGGGTACGGTGTAAGGTGGGAGTTTTTAGCAAGGAGTAAACAGAATTCCTCACAGGTCCTCGGGGGTGGCGGGGTCTTACGGTCCTAGAATACCACACACAGAACAGGGGGGGGGGGGGCAGTCCAGAGATGCAAGGCAATGCAGCCTGCAGTCTTAGGATGCCTTCTGCAGGAGTGTGTGTGTGTGTGTGTGTGTGTGTGTGTGTGTGTGTGTGTGTGTGTGTGTGTGTGTGTGTGTGTGTGTGTGTGTGTGTGTGTGTGTGTGTGTGTGTGTGTGTGTGTGTGTGTGTGTGTGTGTGTGTGTGGGAGGGGGGTGTTGACAGTACAGTCTTAGGATTCTTTTAAAAGGCATTCTGGGAATATCTCCCCTCTCTCATTACTTCCTGAAGTTAGACCCATGTATCAGTTTGCTGCTTGGATTTTACTATCATGTATCAGATAGTCACATCATCTATAATTTAGTGGAATGAACTTAAACAATTTAGGATTACTTGTTTTACAACAATGCAATGTGTGAATTAAAGTTTGATTTCAGGGTCTATGCTTCTGTTTCACACTGTAGACACATGATCTTTAACCAGTGTGAGTCCAGTGGTGGTTTGGTGCTCTTTGTTGACCTGTAACGGTTATAGCTGGTGTGCCGCTGGGAGTGTAGGTGTTGTCATGGACAGTGATAACTGTCAATCATCAGCAGGGAAACAGCTGCTGTGCTGTCAGCTGCTTTGACCTCCACTCAGTAAGCTGCTGCAGATTCAAACACAGTTGCAACTTGCAAGTATATATTATTTTTGGGAATATTACATATATTCTCACTGTGTAACCTTCAACAAGTGAAATTAAGAATGGCTGCTAAATGGTCAATTGACAGCATTTATATATCCCTGTACGTCTTTACAACTCCTATAGCGCTTAACATGTGCAAGTCATCATTCATCCATTAACTTCTACCATGAAGGGTGATGCATGCTGAAGGAACCTCACATTCACACATCGTTAGCCATGCCATCAGGAGCAATTTGGGGTTACGATCGACATGTTTGCTGCAGTACTGGGAAAAAACCAAAAACTTTACGATTATTAGATACAGTCAGCTTTTTAAAAAATCATCCTGAACAGGTGGAGGTTACCTGAGATTACATTTGCAATTCATTTTAATTGGTGTCCATACCTTTGTTACTACTCATCCCATTGTAAAAAGGATGGGTAGAAAAGGTTGACTGCAAACAACTATTATTTACCAACAACAAACTAAACTACAGTTTATTTTATAAATGGTAATTATTCAGCTGATTTAAACATTTAAAAAAATCAGATAAGATGATGACAAATACACAAGGTAAGGTCTAAAATGTACTTATTTTGCAAGTGTTAAAGGTCCCATGTCATGCTTTTTCCGGTTATTTCCCGTCCCCTTGTATTTTATGTAGCTTTTTCTGCATGTAAACGGTCTGCAGAATCACAAACCCTCAAAGTACACCCTGTAGCGAGTAAAACTCTAACACACAAAATACCTGTCTATTCTGCCCCAGAACGCCTCGTTGGAGATTTCTCTTTTTCCATTGTTTTCTTCCTGAGTAAAGTGACGTAACCATGCCCAGGTCCAAATGGACCAATCCGTGGAGCTCCACACACACACACACACACACACACACACACACACACACACACACACACACACACACACACACACACACACACACACACACACACACACACACACACACACACACACACACACACACACACACACACACACACACACACACACACACACACACACACACACACACACACACACACACACACACACACACACACACACACAGCTGATATCAGACAGACTCTTTAATCTCGATATTTAAAACAAAGTGTCCGTTGGTACCGTCCGCAGCCTTGACGAGTTTCAGCCAACACACACACGCTTTGAACTGAGACTAAAACAAAGCGAGCGCTTGATTTGTTTGACCCGAGCTGCTGCCAGGCCCCCGAGCAAAACCACATCTCTTATTTCACCGCTAATCTGTTGTCTGAAAATGTTGAAAAACTGACTGCGTACATCCCCTGCCCTCTGTATCTGTATCTGTATCTGTATGTGTATGTGTATGTGTATGTGTATGTGTGTGTGTGTGTGTGTGTGTGTGTATGTGTATGTGTGTGTGTGTGTGTGTGTGTGTGTGTGTGTGTGTGTGTGTGTGTGTGTGTGTGTGTGTGTGTGTGTATGGGCTGTATCTGAATGCTAAAAGCTTGTGTCACTTCAGAGTTCAAGCTCGTCTGCACAGAGATGCTGCTCAGATTGCTGCAATCTTAATGTCTTTCTTTCTGAGAGGAAGGCACACTCTGCACTAGAATCAAAAGAGTATAAAAACCCACACTTTGGTTGTTACCTAAAGTACACACAGCCACACTGGGGTTTCTATTCTACTTTTCCACTATAGGTGTCACACTCACCTAATGTTTATAACGTGTTCTTTTATGATCTCTAAAGAGTACAGTCAGGTAGGGGATTCACTATCACTATCACTATCATGATATTTATCAGTGTACTTATACACAGGCAATGCTTGGTCAGAACAACCGGGTACATTGGATATTGGTAAAATATTACCAATATAATAGAAATAGATAGAATAGAAAGAAAGAAACAAAATCAGAAATACAGCTTCATGAATACACCACCTAAATGCAGTACAAACTGTGTCAAAAGTCAATCTTTCCAATAAGTTTGCTTTCCAACCTAAAAAACCTGGCTTAAAATGAGGCGTAGCATTGTTCAGGTGTTGATTCATGTATTTCTGAGACATGGAATATGGTACAGGAAGCTCAGTTTGGAAAAAAAAAAACACAAGTTTGATGCAATGTTTACAGACTGTTCGATCCGTGTGTGTTCAAACCTTTTTTTAGCCCAAGACATTTTATCGCATATATCTAAAAAATTGATCTTTTGTGGCAGGCTTTGGCGTAAGCATCGTCCAAAAGGAAGTCTACATTTTATGCTAGCTATGCCGTGAAAATTAGTTAAGATATTTTTTCCTTCCATTCAGCTTCTGGACTAAGTTGATAATAGTGTAATTGAATATCGAAAAATAAACTAGGAGAGCTAATTGTACACATATTGAAATTGAGCATTGTTACGTTGCTGACGTATATGGTTAGCATACACAACCTAAATCGAGAGTTTAATAAATTGGGGGTTCATTTTTTATATTCAATCATTTGAATTAATCTGTAATAAAATGTTTGTTTCTGTCATTGAACACGGGTGTACTCTTATATAATACGGGTTGAAAAGGAGGCATTATAAAAGCCAAAACACAGCACAACAAGTTACAATAATTTAAGACAAGATTGTACAAAGTGGAAATGAGGATAAAACATTTCCACTTTGCCTAATCAGCTAAATATACTGGTTATGTCAGGAAAGCGATCTACCAGGAAGATAAGCTTGCATTTGTATTTGATTTGTCTCCAACACATTTCTGCATGGTGCAGAAATGTCAACCTAGTGGTCAAAGTCTGAACTGCAGGTCACATGACACTCTTTGGCACAGATCTACATTTCGCAATACTCTTTTTTTTTACAGGAACAGAAAAAGGATGGGATGTGAAAGTATTAAAAGAACAAATCTTTGTTTTATCAGAACCAAGAAAGAACTCAGAAGTTATGGAAAAACCTTTATATTCAGTGTTTAATACTTCCAATCTTCCATCTCCTCCAAATTATGAGCTGTGTGCTCTTACCCACAGTTTTCATCATTTAACCATGTTGCAGTACTTCATACAGTACACAGAGCAGGTAACTGTTATAAAATCTCAACTGTAATTTTCAACAGCAGCGGTGGAACCACGTCAACATGTTGACAGTAAACAGCAGATACTAGAGCGCAGAGAAAAAGCTTTCAGTGTGGAAATAAAAAGGAGGACATTCAAACAGACGGAGATAATAACAGAGTGATTTAAGAGGAGGTGAATGTCTCTTTGTAGATTTACCTTATCTCCATATACTGTACACAAGGCAGAGCACTTACCGCTAATTACACACACGCACACACACACACAAACAGACACACACACCCTATTAAAGCTTATAGAGAAATGCAACAGTCTGCTGTCTCTCCTCTTTTACTGGCTTTAAACTCCTCAGTGCAAACTGATCATGAGGTAAACATTGTTCAAATATAATTCTAATTGTTATTATCAAACAATAGTTTTGTCAAATTTCCTGAACACATATTTTAACTTCTTCTGTCACACCAAAATATATTTGGGGAAGCTGGGGAAACAGATCTATAATACTCAGCTTGAAATGTGACCAAACAATAATGTCCAACACTAGGTCATATCCTTTGTGAGTGAAAAACGCCAAGAGCTGTCGCAGATTCCTTTCCGTATAAAAACATTTCAATACATCACCTAATTGTGAAAGTGCTAAAGACAAAAGTCAAAGTCTTTTGACAGTTTATTTTCCATTAACAATTCCTGAGACACTGCCAGAGCCCATGAAGTGTTCCATTGTTTTTGTAGGTCACTGGTTTGGCCTGCAAACTCCAAGGTCATGAACTTGTATTTCAAGTCCAAAACAAGTCATTATCTTACCATCCTCTACTTCTGATGGAAATTGATAAGAATTAACTGATTGTAATACAATAATCAATTTGCTTATTAATTGTGCCTTATTTCCTTATTTATATCTGATCAGTTTTCAGTGTGGAAAAGTAGGCCAGAAGCACATAGTGTAGTGTCTACCTTAAAACATGTAAAAAAAATGACAATGCCATACAGCAGGTGTCTTCAAGTGTTTTCAGTTTTGTGAAGCTGAGCATGACATGAACACCAAGTGATCATACTGTAGCTCTGTGAGTGATAAACTGTGTGGGAGGTCTATGTTGACAGTGTTTTCAGGTATGTGTTCATGCATTCACTAGCAAAGGCCTGTTGAGGCAGCTTTCTCTCATCCGTGATTGGCTTTCGTCTGTTAAAGCAGACACTTTGATCCTCCCTGTTTAGAAGCACACACACACCCACCCACCCACCCACCCACCCACCCACCCACCCACACACACACACACACACACACACACACACACACACACACACACACACACACACACACACACACACACACACACACACACACACACACACACACACACACACACACACACACACACACACACACACACACACACACACACACACACACACACACACACACACACACACACACACACACACACACACACACAGTTTTGGTCTCCAAAAACTCCAACTTCTGTAGGCTGGCTGCTATATCTGTCTTCAACATGACAGGCACTGCAGTCATTTCATTCAAAAACAACAAGAAGAAACTTAGTGGAACTGTAGTGTCAGATAATAGTGGTTAATAAACCTAAAAAACAGCTGTCGGAGAGTTAAGTCATATTAAAGTGAGTAAAGGGGGAGCTCATCTTTGCAGTGCGATGGTGTGAATTATTAAACAGCCGCTCAACCTTTACAAATGGCTGTGACCTCCTGCTGTTAACCTCCAGCCCCACAACAAACACCTCCACTCTCAGGAGGGACAACCACAGTGAGTTTTATAACAGGCTGCTCCCTTTTCATTTCACCTCGGAGTTACATGTTCTCTTTAACATTTGTTTTCAATTTCTTCTCTCCATTGCAGTTAATTTTTAGGATTTACTCTTAATTCTCGACCAGTTTACTCAAAAGAAATGTGAAAATTAAGTCTTTGTACACAATCAGCAGCTGGAGTCCCCTCCTTCCTCGTGTTTCTCCTCAGAGACGGACACACAGCCCCAGTCCAGGCAGAAGGAGCTTAATTATTCTTTCTCATGCTCCCTCAGACGGGTGGGGGCGCACAACTAATTAGAAGCAGTTTGAGGGATGAAAAGAACACACACAGCCTCACCTGCTGTGCACCCCTGCTTAATAATTCAAACACACCCTCTGGCTGGCTGGCTGGTTGGTTGACACAAGCACGCACGGTTGTATTTTGTTTGTGTCTTTAGTTTGCCTAATTAATAAGTAAAACTTGGATTTGAAAGGATTTCTATTGGAACTGGCAGTAATCTACTTTTAGGAAATATTAGATTTGTATTCAACATCAGGCCAATCTGTTCTGTTTTACTTTGTTTCTTACAAGATGCTTTAAAGGAAAAACTCCCAAAGCATTTTTTACAAGGTCCACTTAAATAAAGATAAACAATTAAATACTTTTTTAATTTAAACTTTAGGTAACACTTTATATTAAAGTGGACCTAACATGCTATTTTTAGGCAATAGCATAGGTCTCAGATATATAAAAAAATATAAAAAACATTAGGGATGCACCGAATATTCGGCCACCAAAAATTATCGGCCGAAAATGGTTAAAAAGGCCCTTTCGGCCGAAAGGGTTTTAGCACCGAAAAAATATCACTGAATGTCAGAGAACAGGGTTACGTTGATCATACTCCGCATATTTGCCCGGGTGTTTTGATTTCAAGTGGTGGAGTAATCCCGAAGTGGTGAAAGTCTTTGCAGTTACACCCAGAGCTGCCAAGTCTCACCCTTTGAGAGTGAGAGTCACGCAATTTAACCTCTTCACACGCCTCACTTGCCATTTCACACGCTTTTTTCCCCCCTCTCACTACTTTATAATTTTTTTTTCAATTTAATGATATATTTCCATAACTTGTTGCTTGAGGCTTTCCGTAGTTCGTGTCAGGGACAGGGTGAGCCCACCCTATTCTGCCCCCGATTGGCTGACCGAGATATGTGATAACCAATCATCAGCCCCCAACGAAAGGCACCACGTATACAAACCAATCAGAGGCAGCTTAGGGCGGGTCATTGCGTCTCTATCCTATGAAGACAACTCTATGAGAACAATACTTATGGCGGAGAAATCGAAAAGTAAACGTGAGATGTCTGTCAGCGCCTCAATAATGCCGTGACTGACATTTTCATCTGAAGCGGGAGGTTAAACGGTAGGTAACCACTTCATTTTTACAAACACATTTTACAAATATTTTTATTTTGATGAAGTCAACCTTGGGTCTGACTACGTGAGACTGAACGTTACACAGGCTGCTGGTGAGCAGTGTGGCAAGTTGCTGCGGTGGGTTTAACAACAAACAACCGTGACTAATAGCAGTGTTAGTTAAATCATCACGTATTTGCGTGTGTAAGCTAATGGATACTTGCTATGAGCTAAGGGAATTTACAGTACTGTACCTGTGCTGTTTGCATTTCTGTCTAATAAAATATTCAATCAATCAAACAGTAACATGTAGCTATCTTTTGAGACTGGATCATTCATTCCTTAACTGTATACTTCAATTTCTGTCTGTTTGTCTGTTAGTTTGAAAGTCTGAAAGATGTCAGGTAGACTCTTTGCTCTTGTCACATTTTCTTAACATTTTCTTAATAGATTGTAAAGTTTAATGACCACATCTGAAAAACAACCCGTTTCAGCTACATTACTTTACCACATTGTGTTATTTTTAGGTTTCTTAAACTTCTCCCATACAACGGACCTGACGAGCGTGACAAACTGAGTGAGGAGTTTCTGGACTACCTGTCCATGGACATTGCCATGCCCGAAGACCCAGCCACGTTCGACATTGAGAGCTTTTGGGGGAACATGGCATCAATGAAGAATAAGGTAAGAATTATTCTGCACCCTTTGAAATACCCATTGATGTAATCAACTTAATTCTATACAAAAATACTTGAGAGTAATTAGGCTTCCTATGTACATTTTTCAAAGGTGACCGGTATGAGCAGATTTGGGAGGCTCTCTCGTATTGCCAAGTTGGTGTTGGTACTTTCACATTCAAATGCTGAACGAGTGTTCTCTGTGGTGGGACTGAACAAAACCAAAACCCGAAACAGTTTGGCTCTTGATGGAACTCTATCATCCATCATGACTGTGAAGATGGCAAACCTTGAGCCACAGTGTTTCAAATGGGAGCCCCCTCCCTCTTTCATCAAGGCATCAAAATCTGCCACAAACACCTACAACATGAGACATGTCATGTAAACCAAAACACACAAACAAAGACATGCACTTTTATTTTTGTATAATATATATTATATATATATATTATTCTGGTTCTAATTTTGTTAAACTTAAAAAAAGGCTGCTATTGTTTCTTAAAAGGCTGCTATGTTTTCTTTATATTGACATTTTATAAATAAATGTATTTTATTTGTCAAACTTTTTCTTGTTAAAATTGTTTTCATTTCTACTTGTGCTGGTCAATTATTAACACTATATAAGCATGAGATATTCCTCTAAATCGACGTTAAAAAAGGCCACATTTTTTTCGCCGGCGACCTTCGGTCGGTGGCCAAACGCATCTTCCCCCGAAAGTCTCACTCCTACTTTTTACTGAAACTTGGCAGCCCTGGTTACACCCCCTCGAGAAATGTCAGCTGAACACGTTTTACAAATCGCAATCCGCGCCTCTCTCTGATATTTTGAAATATCCAAGCGGCAGACACGTTGGCTGTGAGCCAGCCGCGAGCATGGTCGCGCGCCGTGCTTGTTGTCGCCGCGTTTTGATTACGTCATCACAACAACACGTTAGGTTACCAAACTTATATGTGCATTTGTTGTTGTTGAAGGCCTGGCTGTTACAGTCTTTATTTACACTATTTTGTTGTAGGCCTACTGGCCTAGATGTTTATGCAGTTTTAAAGCTCCTTGGCTTTGTTCTGAATGCACTTTGTTGTAGTTATCCTACAGAGAAAAGAAAATGCACTTGACTTGGAATTAATCTACTGTATGCATTCAAAAGTGCTGAATAAATGTTTTATGGACCCATAATAGTGATTATTATTTAAGTTAAGTTTTGCCATAATCTTTTTTTTTTCCATAATCAGGTAGCTGAACAACATTGGTAAAAAATGTATACATTATATATATATATTTCTATTAATCATTTTCGGCCTTTCGGCATTCGGTTTTCGGCCAACTGTTTCCTATTTTCGGTATCGGTTTCGGCCAAGAATTTCCCATTCGGTGCACCACTAAAAAACATGTCTATGAACTGTTTTGCTCAAAATACCAAACAGATCACTCATTCTAGCCATGCCTCATATCCCTCTATTTCTCATTTCAAAAGTGCTGATTTGGGGTATAAAGTTTAGCAGGGGGCTGAGCTCATGCGAGAGATTCTACCGGCAGATTCTGCGGTGATGAAACGCCATATTAAGGATTATTTCTGAAACAGTATGGAGCTCAAAGGCTTTTTCTCTTGCCGGTTATACCACAAGGTGAGTCCCTTTTTATTTCCTGCTTCTTCACACACATGCTCTATCCAGTACAGCAGGGCTATTCAACTACACATTCAGTTGGGCCATATTTTATAACTACAAAATTCAGCTGGGCCAGACATTCAGCGGCCTGTAAAAAGCGGGTAGTGACACATTTTAAACAAACACATATTACTGCGATGAAAAACATGCAATTTTTATTCATTGTTCATCTAACAAAGGTAGGTCAAAAAGTGCATAAAAACACAACAAATTAGCATTAATTTAACAGAATCTGAAAAAAAAAGTGCACAGTTGTAGCATTACATTTGTTTGCTTTAGAAGTCAAATATTCAGGTTATTTTTTTTGAACCAAGCACATCACAAAGTGCATTTACTGAATACAATAATAGCAGTCTTAATACATTTCCTGACATTAAAAAAAAACAGCTAAAGAGCAATGCAACACAAAGAGGTAGTACTGTAGCAATACTATTTTTTCACTTTTCAAGTAATAACAAAAAAATCATACGTTTTGGTCACATTTGACCCAGACACTTTACAAAGTGCATTTAAATGAATACAGAAAGAGCTGTCCAGTTACCCTTCAGTGCACAAACCCATAACAAGGGATACGGGTAACTATATGAATGAATACTACACTACACGTCTACTATAGTAAACTAGGTGCTTACTATCACCTCATTTGTGATTTGTCATCGCTGACTTTCTCAATGGGAGAAGGGACATTTTTTGTTTTGAACAAGAGCAGTGATTTTTGGCTCATAGGATATTATTGCAATCCTAAGACATTGGTGAAAAGTGCTGTCAGTCAGGGAGCAGCGAGTGCTACTTTTGATCGAGTTCATGTGTGAAAAGCTTGATTCACATGTGTGTGTTGATCCAAAACTACTGAGCACACAGATCGCTACTTTCTGAACGTTAGGGAACTGCTGTTTTTTGACATCACTCCAAAACTTCGCTGGCCCGTTAGTGCGCTGCATGTCAATAAGTTCCAGTGTATATTTCCCCTTGTCGATGCAGGGGACCACTTCCTTTGCTCTGGTTGATACGTCCCCCTCTATTGCAACAGTGAAGGGGTCTCTGGCAAAGCCCATCACCTCTGTGGGCAGAGCAAGTCCATCCAATCGACCGGCAAAGTTCTCTTTCAACCTCGCAATGAAATCTGTAATCACATCCGTGATTTGTGCCGGAGATGTGATGTGTTTGGGGAGCGTCAGAAAATGCAGCATCCGACCCGTGCTCAAGTCGGTCGCGAAAAGGTCCAGCTTGACTTGGATCTGCTCCACAAGATCAATGACTGTTTTGTCTCTGTTTACGCTTCAGAGTTGAGAGAGACATGTTTTAGAGTTGCTATCATAGGACCACCGTTACTAGCACCACTAGATGCACTTTCAAAAAACGTGCTGCGTTGTGGTTTGGTGGTTTCTATGCAACGCGGAGTGTTGCGTTCATGGTCTGTACTAGTGTAGGAATTTGGCTACGAGAGGCTGGGCCACTCGGGAGTTGGTTCTGGGCCGCATCTGGCCCGCGGGCCGCCAGTTGAATAGGCCTGCAGTACAGGTTAGCTCTGAGTGTTAGCGATGCTAATGTAAACATGCAGCGACCATATTACGTCCAAAACAGTCGGGCGTTGTTTCTGATAGGGTCGTGGGTGTACAGCCAGCCTACATTTCCGATATTTCGTCATATCGAAAAAAGAGAGGGTTTTATTTTCTGACACATATTTATGTATAAAATACATCAAAGAGTGTATTTTGCATGATAGGTCCCCTTTAAGGTACTCAAATTAACTAGTTGTTAATTAACATGGATATTAGCAGTATATTGGCTCTTTATTAGTCATTATAAAACACTTATTAATGCCTTATTCTACATGACCATATTCTACAAGTAATACGCCATTAGTTGAGAGTTTTTCCTCAATAACCCTCTAATTAGTGCTGATTTATTGCAAGTAAGGAAGTTGTTGTACATGAGTTTTGGTCTTAATATGCTCTGCTCAATATGGGCCTAATAAGGCAGTAGTACCACAAGGATAGTAATTATCCCATAATAACACTTAACAAATATGATCTATTGTTATGTAACTAATTCTGTGTTAATTGTGTCTAAATAACTCAAAATTTGGTATGTATATCTGAAAATATGTTCCCTATTTTAAAGTGAAGTCTTGTTCATAACCAATAAGCTAGAAGTTTGACTCTAATTGACCTGAACATGTTCCCTATTCTAAAGTTGCCTCCTCTTCACACTTTGTAAATACATTATAGCACACAACTACTGAAATTAACCTCAACAGTACATGAACAAAGTAGGCTCACGTTGAAATATCGGTTTTATTGATGAACCACTAAAGAGAGGTTCAGATACATGTACCAAAACATGTCTAGTTTCTCCAAGGCTGAGAACACATATGAAGCCTGTACTTTTTAATAAAACTGATTTTTAACAGAGTTTATGTATTTGTGATCATTCAGATTCAACTTTATTGTCATTGCATAGTACATCTACTAGTAATGAAATGTAAGTCTAGGCATCTGACCAGAAGTGCAAAATAGCAGTGCAGGAGTCTACATAATAAGAATAATTATACATGGAATTATTATAAATAGAATAATTATAAATAGGCTATAAACAGATTAATCTATACAGTGTAAACGGCATTGACAGTAAAATATATAAACAGGTGGGTATGGGCATGAGTCTATCAGCGGGCAGAGTTCAACAGGGTAACAGCCCTGGGGAAGAGGCTGACCCCTGAACCTGCTGGTCTTGGACTGGAGGACGAACAGATAGTTTGCAGGATGAGAGGTGTCTTTGAAGATGTTGTGCGCCCTCTGCAAACACTGTATCTCCTGGATGTCCTCGATGGCAGGGAGTGGGACACTGATTATGCGTTGGGCGATTTTCGTCACCCTCTGCAATGCCTTCCTGTTGAGCATTGTGCAGTTCCCATACCAGGCTGTGATACAGCTGGTCAGGATGCTCTCAATGGTGCAGCGATAAAAGTTCACCAGAATCTGAGGAGAGAGGTGATCTTTCTTTAGTCTCCTCAAGAAGAAGAGACGCTGTTGAGCCTTCTTTACTATGCTGGTTGTATTGTTGGACCATGAGAGGTCATCGGATATGTGGACCCCCAGGAACTTGAAGCTAGACACACGCTCCACCACCGTTCCATTTATGTGGATGGGAGTGTGTGTGTTGCCTTTCGATTTCCTGAAGTCCACAATTAGTTATTTTGTTTTTGTTGTGTTAAGGGCCAGGTTATTGTCAGCACACCACTCAGAGGTTCAGATGCTGAACCTCCTCCCTGTAGGCCATCTCAACCTTGTTGTGGATGAGGCTGATCACCGTTGTGTCGTCTGCATACTTGATGATGGTGTTTGAACCATGTACCCCCTTGTACATGGTTTAAACACCATCATCAAGTATGCAGACGACACAACGGTACATTCGTGGGTGAAGATGGAGTAGAGGAGGGGGCTCAGCACGCAGCCTTGTGGGACACTGGTATTTAGGCTGAGGGTCATGGAAGATAGATTATCTAACCTGACATGCTGGGGTCTGTCGGTTAGAAAGTTTAAAATCCAATTACAAAGGGGGGCGTCGATGCCCAGATCGTTGAGTTTTGTGATTAGTTTGGAGGGGATGACGGTGTTGAAGGCTGAACTGAAGTTGAGGAACAGCAGTCTTGCATAGGAGTTGTTTTTTTACAGATGTGAGAGGACGGTGTGAAGTGTTATGGAAACAGCATCTTCCGTGCTCCTATTAGTCCGGTATGCAAATTGATGAGGGTCCAGTGTCGGTGATAGGCGGGATTTAAGCTGTGCTAGGACCAACTTCTCGAAGCACTTCATGAGAATGGGTGTAAGTGCAATGGGACGGAAGTCATTCAGGCCTGCTGCAGCAGAGTGTTTGGGCACTGGCACTATGGCGGTGGTTTTAATCATACTGTGTGACCTGCTTGTATGTACTTACACATTAGGGGTACTCTTCTCTCTATGTGTTGTACTGTCTCAGTGTGAACATAGATTAAACAGCCAGCCAAACTCTTTTGAGAGCCAGGGAATGAGCAGCCATGGTCCTTTATTGACTTATTTGCAGTCCACTGACATTCAAACGGAGTGAAACTATATTAAAAAAAAGTTACAAGGCACTTAATGATCTCATACATGCAAGTGTAACATACACAGATTACTTGTAGAATATGGTCATGCAGAATAAGGCATTAATAAGTGTTTTATAATGACTAATAAAGTACCAATATACTGCTAATATGCATGTTAATTAATAACTAGTTGATGTTGAATTTGTGTACCTTAAAGGTCCCATGTCATGCTTTTCCGGTTATTACCCGTCCCCTTGTGTGTTATGAAGGTTTTTATTAGGGCCGGGACTTTAACGCGTTAATTAAGATTAATTAATTACACAAACATTAACGCGTTAAAAAAATTAACGCATTTTAATCGCACTTATTTTTGCCCTGCGGAACGTTTCTCACTGGATGAGTTTCAGGCGTACCGATTATACTGGAGCACCAACTAACGTTCATGACTTCAGACAACAACAAACCACAGTGAACAATAGTCAAACATGAACGAAGAAGCTGATGAGACCGCTTTGGTTGGCCCCGTGGATGGGACATTTTGTTTTAAAAAACGGAGGGATGGAAGCGTCGATAAGAGCACGGTTTTATGCAAAAAGGAATTCGCATATCACCGCAGCACATCAAGCCTCAAGTATCACCTCAATGCAAAACATATAGCAGCTAGCGTGGAAGCTAGCGTGGACGTTAGCCCGACTCCGAGTACAAGGACTCAAAATGCAAAATTGGGGGGGGGGGGGGGGGGGAGGGGGGGTGCTACTGGATCGCCGGAGCTGTTAGATTAACATTAACATGCTTATTGTAGTTGTAAGTGGACTGCCTTGCGGCCTGTAGCACCGTCCTTGATGGAGCATATGTGTGGACTGGACCTGCATTTTACAGGAGAGGAGTGAGCAGAGAGTAGAGTAGTTGTCGATTCTTGTTCTGTTTTTTGTGAATATCTGCCTCACCCTCCCAGACCTTTGAGTTGTGCGCGCTACTAAAGAGACGTGTTACCATGGAAATCAAACAATGGTGTAGCTGTATTAAAGTCCGAGTGGAAACAGTCGTGTGTAAATCTGATTTTGTCAGAAATCGGGAGAAATATGACCCTGGGAGGAAACCGGGAGAGGGCAATGAAATCGGGAGTCTCCCGCGAAAATCGGGAGGGTTGACAAGTATGACCTACACCCAACCCACACTCAACCAGATGACTGGTTTCAGGGCCAGGATAACTAAGTCCACGTCTGAAAAAATAACCAGCTCACTGGATTCCACTCGACTGTAGACCACTTGGAGTGGTAGAAGATAAGGGGCTGCAAAAGGTACTACAGATTGCATCGTCTGACACAACATATGAGCTGCCATGCAGAAAGACAGTGACAAAAAGAATCCAGCAGCTTTATGACAATGAAAAGGAAGATAAAGAGAATTTATTGGAGAAAGCCGAATGTGTTGCCCTGACTGGGGATCATTGAACCTCGGTAAGCAATTCAAATTACCTCTGTGTGACAGCACACTTTATTGACATCTTCTCACTGTTCTCAGGTCAAATATTTATATGTGATTAAAAATGCGATTAATTTCGATTAATTAATTACAAAACCTCTAATTAATTAGATACATTTTTTTAATCGAGTCCCGGCCCTAGTTTTTATCCATGTAAACGGTCTGCAGAGGCAAAAACCCTCAAAGTACACTCTGTAGAGAGTAAAACTCTAACACAGAAAATACCTGTATATGCTGCCCGAGAACGCCTCGTTGGAGATTTCTCTTTTTCCATTGTTTACTTCCTGGGTACTCTGACGTGGGGATACCCAGAGCCCTCTGCCAGCCTTTCACAAAACAAAGCTTCCTTAACCTTTCAGCGATTCATGCCGGATATGTACAGCGTAGGGAAGAACTGAAGAACGATGCTGTTCCTACTTTGTTTGGACCAGCGGGAGATTTGGGTACACAACGTGTAAGTATTCATTGTTGTTTGTGTATTTATGATGTTTAAAACAAACAAGGTATCTACCACGACTGTTTAAATGGCTAAACGTTTTTCGGGCTACTACGTTGGGATCGTGGATAAACGTTCTCCGCAGACCCATGCTCACAGCGCAATAAACCTTTTTCTTACTCAATATCAAGCCACATTTATTGTTTTTACTTCGGCTGAGTGTTTGTGTGTGCTCAAGATGAGTTTAGCTTGTTCTCGCTGTATCGCCGACACGGAAGCCTGTATGCTCCTCGCAGCAGCTGCTTGCAGCAACAAGCCTCTCAACGTCCCGACCAATCAGAGCACACTGGGCTCACAGGGAGGGGGGGGGGGGGCAGGAGCTCCAACAAGCCGTTTGGGACAGAGAGTGAATACCGGTGAATACCATAGA
Source organism: Notothenia rossii (assembly GCF_949606895.1). Classification (NCBI taxonomy): domain Eukaryota; kingdom Metazoa; phylum Chordata; class Actinopteri; order Perciformes; family Nototheniidae; genus Notothenia; species Notothenia rossii. Next base: position 27,852,971 of record NC_136908.1, read on the forward strand.
CTGTATATATAAATGGACGTAGGGTCCGTGACGTCACCCATAGGATTCTGCCGAGAAGCCCTTAGTAGGCGGAGTCGGCAACTAACGGCTCGACAGTGACGTCAGAGTTCAACTCCCGCCTGCTCCAAATAAGGGCAAAGAGGCGCCCTTATTTGGAGCCACCGAGCTGGAAGTTCCAGAGCTAGCTGAAGCTACCAAGCTAAGCTAACATGCTCCCCATATGCACACTGCCGTCGCATTTTACATTTCTAAGGTAAGCGGACATGAAACTATAAAGCAAAACTAAATAATAATCTAAGTTATTAAGTTTTTAGCATAATACTTCCGAATTTTAAAATCTCTTAACGTTTGTATGCCATTGTGCTAAATTCAACACTGGAATCAAGCAAATATTAATATGTTTGCATGACATTAGTTATTTATATTTAAATATCACTTAATTATACGTTTAATACATTTAAGTCAAGCTAAGGTACATGTGATGGTAGCTAGTTAGTGCTCTTACCTGTGAGGCCTGCTCCAAACAGCATAATAACCAGACTGTATCATTAAAACTAAGTACCAGTTCTAGATTCTTGACTTCAGACAAATAACTCAAAAGACAAAATGTATTTAAAGACCAATCTTTATTTGAATGTGCCTCTTAACCTGAGATATTAGTTATACAGTAATAGTATTGACAATCTAAAAAAACTGAGCAACTCAACAGTCAACTTTATATTTCTTATTGTCTACTCTAAACCATTTATTATTTTCCTCCTCATATTCAGTGTGGACGGATTGAGACAGCGTGGTGTCCAGAGAGCTGCTGAGACTTCAGGGAGAAACCTCTGTGTGATGAACGGATTGAGACAGCGTGGTGTCTAGAGAGCTGCTGAGACTTCAGGGAGAAACCTCTGTGTGATGTGATATTGGTTTGAAGAGGACTGAGGGTCTTTCCTCAGCGAGGAGGACCAGGCCTGATGGAGGAGCCCATGCTGGGCATAGCTGATACCAACTGCACAGGCCTAGTCTGTCACTTTATTTGACTAAATGTGTTTACTTATACATTTAATAGGTTTACACCTTCTGTCCATATGTGCTTTTTATTTAAAACATGTTCGATTCACTTTTGGTTCACATTTCAATAAATTGTATTAGTATTTGCACTCCTTTTGTCCATTATTCTGACTGAAAATGTTAGATTACACATTCACATCTGACTGACGATTGGCCCCATTTATTTGTGATGTTGCAAACTCAGCGGTACAAGGCACAAGTGATGTGAAGTTCATAAAGTGAGGCAAATAGAAATAATCAGCTGATGGAATGTAGATGTGGAAATAGGTGCATTCGATCAGCTGACTGTTTTCACAATAAAAGTAGTTTCTTAGTGAATGTCCTGTACTGGTCTTAAAATCTCATAACATCAGCTTTTAATGTTCTTCTTGACCCTCAGAGAAGGAGAAAATGTTGAGTCGTGTCTTTTCAGGCATGTCCTTTCCTAACAAAAATTACAGGAAACATTAAACATATTATTGCAGAACAAGTGTGTTATTTATGAAAGCGGTGTGTTTGTGTGTTTAGGGGCTGTAGATATAATTATTTTTTAATTGTAATGTTTTTTTGTATTTCAACAGAGCTACAAAGACAATCAGATTATGAATGAACAGTATGAAGTTCATCAACATTGAAATATATGTTATTATCAAAATAATATTTAACTGTTATCACTGAAATAATAACTTTTACCACGTTTTTTACAGACAATATTGAGAGATAAGTAGTAGCAGTTCTCACTTTGTGTTAAATATCTTTGCCTTCAATACATTAAATTAGAAAGCTGACAAAATCATATTGCTTGTTAACATCTAAATGTAACTTTTTGCATGGAAAAAACCCCTCAACTTAACTGATGGGTAGGTGATCTAGTATTTAGTATTGTTTAATGGAATGCATATCAGTGTATTAAAGTCAATACTTCATTTATTTAAACCAATATCTTTCTTGATTCTTTGTACAGTATGCAAAAAAGAGTCTCGTGAGAGACAGAGACCTGTGCTGAAGTTCACTGCTGTGAGGAGTCCAGTTCTGTCTCTCACTCTCTGGTCCAGCCTGTCTGCATCACCTGGACACCTTAAAAAAACAGATATATATGTAAAGTACCATGTGTACAAACAATATAACAGATTATCTTCTGTTGAACATGTTGGATAGTGTATTGTTCGAGTCAGGGTCCTTTTTATTCTACTGTAACTTTGGAAGTTGTGTTACCAATGCTTACTGTTTATTTGATACCAATTTGGTAATGCAATTAATAAAAACAACAAGGTTTGGGTTTGTTCTTCAGATGACTGACGTTAAGGTGTAAACGCTCAATAATGAACTCCAGCTTAACCAGCCATATTGTAATATCTAAGTAATCATCTTGAAATATGACATCAATAATTGTTATATACACACATGTTATTGTGAGGTTGATTTCACATACACTACTTCGACATTAGCTTGTCTACATACTTGAGCATAGCCAATTTAAATTAACCTTAGCGATGCATACAGTTCCTACCTACATAATAAAATATCTCTCTAAATTACAAGGATGACCTTATTTTATCAACCTCAAACAGAAGTTGTTTGTTCTACAGTATTATCCCACTTAACGCTTGTCTATTTTGTTTTAACCTTTATATATACAGTCTATGATTTTAACTTGGAGGCTACGATTAGCATCGTTAGCACCGATGTAGCTACCACTCGCTTACACGCTAACCCAAGCCTTAACATTTATTACGTAGCTGATTAAAATCATTAACACATAAAGTACTCAAATTTCACTTACCGCAAAACCGCATTCATGCACAGTCTGTTTTAACCGCAGAGCGAGTCAAAATAGTCCGATATATAAGCATGAAGAACAAACAACCCCGGCCGGCTTCAAGTTGTGTTCCCTGGATGAACTGAGCAGGCAGAGTCCCTGTAGCTAGCTTCACGGATCAGCTAGCAGAGATACAAGAAGCTAACAGCAGCAGTCACTCAATGCGACCACGCCCTAATATATGCAAAGACTTTCAGACCTAATATAAATAAAAGGGTTGTGTTAGAAAACAATTCACTCACAGATTCATAATCATGAAGGTGGAATCTAACTATATCCATAATAATATTTATGGCATCCAGGGGTAGAAACATGTTTTTTTCTGCTGTAAAATTGGGCATTTTAACATGGGGGTCTATGGAAATTGCTCCTTTCTGCAGTCATCGCCTATCGGCCAATATATGAACTGCAGTTGGTGGCACTATCATATTGGCATCCCGGCTCTTCCCCAGAGTTTGCCGCTTGGTGAATACACATACTTTACAGAGATACTGTATGAGAAACGAATGTTAGTTTGGAAAATTGCACAGTATAAATCTATTTTAGTATACCTCAACAATGGAATTATGATCAGTAGAAATGGCCATGACATGGGACCTTTAATATGAAGTTGTTCCGCTTATATGATGAACATTGATGTCTATGTGCCTTATTCTGTATTTGGCATAATCGTTTCAATAACAAAAAAATTGTATTTGTTTTTTCTGTGGCGCAAACAGGCTTCCAGAACACATATGCAGCCTGTACTTTTGAATAAAAACAGATTTTATTTATTTGTGATCATACTGTGTGACCTGCTTGTATGTACTTACACAATAGGTGTACTGTTCTCTCTATGTGTTGTACTGTCTCAGTGTGAACGTAGATTAAACAGCCAGCCAAACTCTTTTGAGAGCCAGGGAATGAGCAGCCATGCTCTTTTATTGACTTATTTGCAGTCCACCGACATTCAAACGGAGTGAAACTATAAAAAAAGAAGTTAAAAGGCACTTAATGATCTCATACGTCCAAGTTTAACATACACAGATTAACAAATAGGACCGCTAAGTGTAAACAAGGTAAATATAGCTAATGCTAGCTGTGCAATAAGCATGTAGGCTATACAGGCTAGTATGGCTAACGCTAGCATGTATGCTAACGCTACCGTGTATGCTAACACTAGCGCGAATTCTAACGAAAATGCTAGCGCGAATGCCAACGCAAATACTAGCGCAAATGCTAACGCATTTTCTCATTGTGTTTAAACATCTCCAAATGTCATCACATAAACACAATGCATGTTACTAATCCTTAGAGTGTAAGTGTAAGGCTTAAACTTACAGTCATTGCTTTCTGACGGAATTTACCCTTTTAGTCTTCAGGTTGCATAGGGAAAAATAGTAGCAGTCTACTCATGGATGTCTACTGCCATGCTATTCAGTTCACTTTCTCCTACTTCCTGTACCCGGTTTCCTGTCTAACCTTCAGTACAAATTTTACAAAAATATAAATGTGCAAATATGAAACATACAGGTCAATATCACCTTGCTATTGGGAGCTGAACTTTCAATACCCCAAAACATATTCTTAGATATAAATATCTAATTTTGAGTTATTTAGACACAATTAACACTTATAGTTCCATGCATGGGCGTCGCAGCCATTATATGAGGGTGGGACAAGTCCCCTACCTTTTAAAATGATTAGTTTAGACCCCCCCACTTTTACTATGCGGAAAGTCTGTGAATCGCAGTGTTAATTTTGGCAGCTGTTTTTGATTTAGTCTTAGTCTTTAGACGAAAATGGTTAGGCCTATTAGTTTTAGTAACATTTTAGTCATTCCTATCCTTCGTAGTTTTAGTCTAGTTTTAGTCGACGAAAACTCAAAACGTTTTAGTCAACTTTTAGTCGATGAAAAATTACAATTTAGTCAACTTTTATTCAAAATGTTTTCTCCCTTTAAAGAGCCTGTGACACGATTTTCCCCCATCATCCAAACCCATCAATTTGAGTAAATATTGTCCCCTTGAAAACCGTTACTGAACTGATTTTGGATATTTGTACTTTGATAACCATTAATCTGCCCTTCAATGTTGACCATTTCCTGGATCTTCTCGGGGATTCTTCAAGTCCCGCCAAATTATGGGTGACGTCAATGCGGGCACAGCGCTCCAGCTGCACCGTTCAGGATCCCAGCATCTGCATGGAAACGCACGATGGCGCACACAGCAGCAAGCTCAGACAGCGATGACAGTTTAATTTTGAACGTGTCTGAGAGCTCATATGAGGCTGAAGGATCGGTTTATTTTGTATCTGTTAGAAGTTTAGGAATTAGGTGCGTCAATATGGGCGATCATACGGTCATGTAGCCAGTGGTGGACTGGGACTAAAAATCAGCCCGGGACTCTCGACCGGCCCACTTCGGTACAACTAGTAAATTGTCAACGGGGGGAGTGGGGGATGTGCTAGTGACTTATCCGACCGGCCCACTTCGGTACTGGCCCATCGGGATTCGTCCCGATGGCCAGTCCGCCACTGCACCCAGCCCAGCCCACGTAAACTGTCAACGGGGGGAGCCTCGCTGCGGGGAAAAGGTGGACCTAGTGTCCCGATCGGAGTGGGAATAATAATAATAATAATAATAATAATAATAATAATAATAATAATAATAATAATCCGTGCATTTTATCCATTAATTTCCCCAACATTGTGGTAAAAAAAAACACACGTTTAATCCATGTTGGTGTACTACTACAACCAGTGGTGTAGTGGGGATGTTTAACTGGGTGGACGGGGTGGTGGGTGGACGGGAGACCCTATGGACGCGCTCGTGAACTGTCAACGGGGGGGGGGGGGGGGGGGTTGGGGACCTCTGTGTCGCCTGTCAGCGCAACCTACATGATGCCGTTTAGACAATATAATAATAAAGGGCGGTGCCGGCTGTCAGCGAACCGATCCGGCCTTTCTGCGCGACTATCACTCAAATGCGGGACATAGTCTCAATGTGTGGGACGCGGGACAAATAATAAAAATGCTGTGTGTGCAGTCCCGCACAGTGCGGGACACCTGGTCACCGTACACACACAGTTCTGCCCCTCACACACACACGCTTCAAATCAAGTTGCATAAATGCTTGAGCTACGTTTTTATTATAATTACTGTGAAATCTGCCTATTATGTTTTCGTCATTATTACAACAAACACACACTTGCAACTGATAACACTGGCAATGATTTTAGATGTATTAGACTATTAAAAAAAGAAATCATGCTTCAAATAAGTGGGGGTACGGCGTACCCCCGCGTCCAACGCCCACTACACCACTGACTGCAACTACAAAAAGCTAAGGTTTGTTTTCTCATCAGGAAATGCAGACCGGCTCAAACAAAAGATTTTTAAATCATCATCCTCACGATCATTTAATGTATCATATGTTCGCCGAATTGACATGAAAGCACTAATAAATGTAGTTTCATCCACTTGAGTTTACAAAAATAATCGATTTGTTTTTATATCACATCCGACGGGAGGAAATTCAGCAGCTCTCACTACCGATTTGTAATCCTAATTTAATCATCATCTTCACCACGATCATTTATGTTTATGTTCGCCGAATTGACATGAAAGCACTGATAAATATGAATATACTGTAGTGAACTTCATTAAAACGTTATTAACGTGCCTAAACTCAGTAATTCACCATTTCTACGCATGACAACACACTTTGTCCGTGTTTGGCTCTCTCGCTGGGCAGTGAAGCGTTCCCGCATTGACGTCACTTCCGGCTTCCCCCAAAACCTCAAAATGAGTCGAAGGAATTTTCCCGCGATGTTCGAAATTATTGATATTTATCGGAACGGTATCGCTTTTTCTTTTTTAAACTGACGGTTCGAGATTACTAGTAGCCCACTATTTCATTGCACAACAGTTGTTGGGTTCGTGTCACAGGCTCTTTAAACTAAATTCAGTTAGGCAAATACAGGTATCTGAAATTGGAATCAATGTGACAGCATCAAGTGTTGAAATTCGTAAAGCAACATTTCATTCTCTTAACACTTTACTTGTGTAATATATAGGGATGGGTTTCGCTAAGGTTTTTAACGGTACTACTACTCTTATCGATAGTGCTTATTTATCCGGTACCTTAACGGTATTCTTGTATTTACTATTTGTTATTTTTTAAAGGGTAAAACTAAACAAATTGTTAACCAAATTAACATTGCTTTATTTACATGTGAAATAAATAAATAAAATATGTGTAATTATGTTATTATATTGTACTATACTTGAGTAAAATGTTCAGGTACTTGTACTTGACATTTAAATGTTTTGCTACTTAGTACTTCTACTCCACTACAGTTCAGAGTTAAATTATGTACTTTTACTCCACTACATTTATTTAAAGGCCCAGTGAAGTGCATGTTTTTGCACCAAAATGAAATGGCAGTTTCATTCCTTACATATCATTGTGCCTGTTCACGGCTAAAATAATTTTTAATAATTCATAATAAATGAATTAATGAATTATTAATTTTGCCGTCTGAGCCTAACGGAAGTTGCAGACGATAGTGGCTGTGACGTCACAAGATGTACCCAGTTGCGATTGTAAACATGGCGGAGACTCTGGAAAGTGATACTAGTGTGAGAGAAATGATTGATTTGGACAGCTTTTCGGACAGGATAGATGAGGAAAGTGATCAATCTGGTGCACTTTGAGGGCAACATTAAGAGATTTATGGATACAGCTCTCAACACTCATATGAAACATATATTTCAATAATCAAAAAACATTGGAAGGATTTCTTAACCTATTTTATACAACTAATATTACATAGATGGAAATATTTGTTTACATAGATGACCAAACCCACTGAGATAACTTAGGCTACAGTTTACCTCCCTGAGCTGACGTTATCTCTCTCAGTCCCACAGGAGAGCACTCTCCCTCTCCTTATTGTTGAAACAGCTAATCTCCGTTAGCTCCGAGCTAGCACCAGATGCTAACAACGACCCTGTAACTCTGTCAGTCTCTCTTTCTCTCTCGAATCGAATCGACCACTGGCCTTTATTTATCATGATCAATCAAATAATCTACGAAACAATGACACCAGCCAGGCTCACCTTCATCTTTTGGGAACAGAAACATCGCCACTTCGGCAGACTTGACATTACTACAGCCAGCGGCAATGCATCGTTTCCACTGTGTTTTTCATCCCTCTTTCTTCACTGTCGCCTCCATTGTCAGGTTTTCTCGATTGGCAATCACTTCCAGTCGACTCCGACACACTTTCCAGGAAAATACTAGCTCAAAAACGTTGAGAAATTCGACTTTGAAAAAGAGGAAAAACGAACGGTGGTGAATGTAAACAGTGCGGCGGCGTCCATCTCATGACGTCACGCAGTAGATCGCAAGCCACGCCCACGAAGGCGAAGGTCGACTGCAGATTTCCCCGGAAAATTCAAAACTCGTCAAATTTGTTGCTATTCCAACATCTTTTGATATGGGTTCCAATGGACAATTTTGGTCATTACTATACGTATTAGCATAACAGATCATGCACAGGTGCACACTTCACAGGGCCTTTAATACCTTTAGTTACTTTACAGATTTGGATTAATGATGTGAAATATAATCAAGTGTTAAATCAGACTTTAGTTCCACCTGGAGTGAATTCACAAGCTACCCTGCAGTATACAAAGTCATTCAAACTAGCTGCACCTTTACCAGTTTTGATAACACTTTAATGATCAATAATTATAAAATATATCATATATATTATTCTGGAATGGACCAATCTGCACAATGACTACTTTTACTGTCGCTACTTTTATACTTTTACTTGAGGAACATTTTGAATGCAGGACTTTTACTGTAACAGAGTATCCTACACTATGGTATTTTTTTACTTAACTACAAGATCTGAGTACTTCTCCCATCTCTGCGCACCTGATGTGCAGTGGCGTTTTTATATGTACAAAAGTGGTGGGGCACAAAAAACTTAGATGTCTATATATAAGCTTCTGCAGTGACAGTGAGGTTCATGGCTGGTGAGGCAGTGACTGAAATATTATATTTTGACCTAAATCAAAATATAATATTATTTTCAAAAGCTTTTTTTGTCTGATGCTTTGATTAATTTTAAACAGACAGTTCAACAAAAGGATACCCAAAAAATTTAATTTTATCATTTAAATATTGGATTGTTCTCTCTTAGTAAGATCCCATTTTCAATAAAATTGCGGTCTTACCTTGACTTGAAGTGCCCACTGCCCACCAGCCAAGCCCCGACACATGGGGTCACGCCAATCACAAAGCTTTGATGCGTTCAAGTGCATTATTCTGGCACAGGAAGATTATGTTATAGGACATTAACGATTAAACTGAATATTGTTGTTCTATTTTTAGACACATCCCGCGATCGACTGGGAATCGATCGCCATCGACTGGTTGGGCACCCCTGGTCTAAGTAGTGGGTCTCAAACGGTTTGGTAATCATTTATGTCAACAAGTATTTCCAAGGCACACTTTTATATAAAAAACAAGAGAATAACAGGTATGAAATAATTCCAACTCTTACTATAGGACAGTAACACAAAAATACAGGTTAAATGGGGAGTGATTTGTAAAATATGCATAAAGAAAAAGTAAATCTGTTTACAGTTCTGTTTCATATGGGTATTGTTGAGAGTTGTATCCATAGATTTAGTCCCTAATCTCAAAGTGCACCAGATTGACGCATTTAACTTCAATATTTAAAAAATCATCTTCCCGGGGTAGCATGCCCCCGGGCACCCATAGAGGAAAGGTGTGGTGAGGTCCACCACCTGCCCACACCCCCTGTCAAATTGTCCCACCCACATTGAGGATGCTTCCAACGCACATGGTTTCATGTCTTGTTACATAAGAATAAATCATATTTGTTAAGTGTTATTATGGGAGAATTACTATTCTTGTGCTACTACTACCTTATTAGGCCCATATTGAGCAGATCACATTAAGACCAAAACTCATGTACAACAACTTCCTTACTTGCAATAAATCAGCACTAATTAGAGGGTTATTGAGGAAAAACTCTCAACTAATGGCTTATTACTTGTAGAATATGGTCATGTAGAATAAGGCATTAATAAGTGTTTTATAATGACTAATAAAGAGCCAATATACTGCTAATATGCATGTTAATGAACAACTAGTTGATGGTTAATTTGTGTACCTTAATATAAAGTGTTACCAAACTTTATAACATTTTGATAGGACATTGTATGTTATAGTATGCCTAAAATAAAGACATCTTAACGACACCAACAAAAAAAAAAGGAATCCTTAAATGTATTTGATTGAAAATACAACATTTCAAATCACTTATCCTATATCAATTATTAATAATACTTAATGTGCACACAATATACAGTTATTCTACTCCCGTACTTGCATGGGGTTGTAAAGATTATTCATGGCGTGGATGTTTTTTATCCCTGCAATCTTTTAGATAGTCAGCACGAAAAAGTTACAGTTCTTAAAGGGATGGATATGTAACACCCTCAAGCAGCTGACTAAAGAGTGTTTAACCGGTTGATGAAAATGAAAGTGTTTGTCCCAGCTGAGCAGGTGTAGCTCTGGTGGATTAACTGTCCCAGTACATGTTGTTATCCTCCGCTAGCACTGGCTCTATTCATTTACATTAATTGGATATAGGGTGAGCCTACATGTTTGTCTGCATTCACTCCGCTACATGTGTTCATGTGTTTCTAACACAGGATCACATTCTCTGTGACGTCAAACCAGGCAGCTGTTGCTGTTGCCATGGCGATGCCATACCAAAATGAGGCCCTTAAAGACCACACACTGCTGCTGGCAGCGAGTTCAGCCTTGCTCTCACATAAAACACAATGTGAGAGAAACACCAGGTGTCTGATTCATAAACTACCTGCGGATCAGTTTTATTTGTGATTTCAGCAGAGACCAATTATTAGGTAGTTGCTTACTTTGACGGGGAAATTATGTTCATCTCTGCCAACAGTTTACAGTTCTTTCAAGATCCTGAGAACATTTTGAGGTCTTTAGTTCAACGTGGACCTGCAGGACCAGGAGGTTCTATCGTTTGCCAGGTATCCCTAATAAAGATATGTAGTTTTATGCACAGATATAAGGTCTCTATTACTTGTGTTTTTTGTTCCCCTCGTTAGGGTTAGTCTGTTAGGCAGGGTTTGTCTGTCTGTCAGCAAGATTAGGGCCACACTTTCATAAAACGTTGTGGAATGGTGTGGCATTTACCAAGAAAGAATCTATTACCTTTTGGAGTGGATCTGAATCATGTGGAGCATTTACAGGTTATATTTCACTGTCATATTTTGAGACACTTTTGTATTACGACTTAAAGGGGACCTATCATGCAAAATGCACTTTGTGATGTCTTTTATACATAAATATGCGTCCCCGGAGCGTCGGGGAACTCACGCAGCGTCAGAAAATACAACCCTCTCTATTTTCCTCCGTACCCAAATCTCTTAAAAAAGGGGCTACAACGGAGCTGATCCAGATTTCCATCCGCTGTGACGTGTCCATCCGATCTGACGTGAAATCGGCAGCAGACCCAGAGATAATGGCTATCAGATACAATGCCTGACGTGTTTTGGACGTAATTTCGTCTTTGTTTACATTAGTAAGCCTCGCTAACACTCAGAGCTAACCTGTACTGTAGAGCACATGTGTTTAAAAAGCAGGAAATAAAAAAGGAACTTACCTTGTGATAAACCTGCAAGAGAAAAGGCATTTGAGCTCCATACTATTTCAGAAATAATCCTTGACGTGGTTTAAACAGGATGGCGTTTTATCACAGCAGAATTTTACTTTATCTCCGGTTCCTCTTCTTTCTTTTTGTTAAAGCTAAGGACCCAAAATCCGTGTTTCTCTAACAGGGCTGCAAAAGAGGGGTTTGAGCAGTATGAGGCATGGCTACAATGGGGGATCTGTTTGGTATTTGAAAAAAAAACTTCACAGACATGTTTTATATAGGTTTGGCCCTACAATATATTTTTCAAATATAGCATGACAGGTCCACTTTAAAGCTCGAAGTTGGAAGAGGACTGAAATGGAATCATCCAAGTAGAATTTAAATGCATCTTTGGCCTTCGCAGAGATCTGCGCTCTACAAGTGCCATTCCAGTTGAGTAATAGTGTTTCATGTCCAACATAATTCTAAGTTTAGCATTTAGCTGTTTGTAAAGCCAAAGGGCTGCCAAGGCTGAGTATCATGGTTTAGTATCACTCCAAACTACATTCACTACAATATGAAGCATATTGATTCTTTGTGTTTCTCTTTGCATTGGTCTTAGTCAAGTCCCATGCTTTCTTGAACTCTTGGTTACCAGTCTCTTTGGACTCAGTCTAGCAGAGATGTTAGACTATCTACAAATGGGCACTTATTCACAAAAGAATGCCTTGAATCTCAAAAGGACTTAAAAAATTCAAAGGTAGATTATCTGAGCCTTCTGAATCCCATTTAAATAACCCCACAGTCAGCAGACAAGCTAGCAGCAAGTGTAGTATTTAAAAATAGTAATCCCTGTTATAAGTGGATACATGTCATGACCTGTGTTTGTGAATGTTTGACCTCGGCGCTGCAGAAACCTCAGAGCGCAGGATACATGAGATGTGTGTTCAGCTGGTGGGACGAGGAGCAGAAGATCACAGAGTTTAGTTGTACAGAAACTCCAGGCCAGCACAAGCCTCTGACATCAGCACATGTTTATGTCTGCTGATTCAAGTCTGATCCAAGTACAACATCATCCTGTTCTCTGTGAGCATTCTGCCCCCTTTGATCTGCTGTGTAACCACTGAACTGTAAAATGAATCATATGAATTGAATGCAAATAGATATTCACTTTCCACCACAGATTTGCCTCACACAGCTGGAAACTGTTGGCATGTCACACAGAGTATGAGAGAGAAACATTGGGTTTGATTTGTGTTAAAATATATGTATTTCCAAAATATTAATATTTTAGAAATGTTGTTTTGTAATGTAGAGGGAATTGAGAAGGATCTGCATCTACACGCTTAACGTTTCGATAATTTTTTTCTCCAAAAACAAAAATCACAAATATCAAGTTAAACATTAATTTGATCTAAATGAAGAGTAAAGAGTATTTTCTTTTTTTTCTGAGCATCTGCTATTCTTCACTTCTTTCCAGCTGTTGTTTGTGACACATATAAGATACAAATTTCCTTATCTAATCTTTTTTTCTCTTTGTGTCTATAAAAACATTTCCTATTTATGATATGAAGATGAGCTCCATGCAAAAACATGTAAAACATCCTCACAGCTCCTGATGTTCAGTAAAGAGTTCAGTGTGAATCTCAGAGGAAATGTGAGATGGTTTTAAGTAAAGCAGCAACTGACAGAGAGCTAAAGTTTCCCACTGGACCTTGAAGTATGCGGGCACATAGCGACTGTGTGAATGGTATGCAGGGAGGTGAGGGCAGGAACATTTCTAACATGAGACAATATAGCAAAGATGAAAAGCATCATGAAAATGAAGGAGGTAAAAACTAAAAGAGGTGATGATGGTGTGACATCTATTTTCAGATGTACAAAGACTCTGAGAGGGCCGAGTGGTCTTCTCTTCATCTCGTATGTATCAACCATGTTGTTTACATAAGACCCTGTAAGAGTTAAGCTATGACACAAATCTCCCAGAACCCACGGCTGGCGCTATCGTGGAATCGGCGGAAGAATTATACTTGGCCAATAAATCTTAATATCACCCGACCAGTGGAGGCAGAAACTTGGCGTTGCTTCAACTATTGACACAATATCAGCCTGATAATGTCCTGACAAGACTACTAGCTCCTATGACATGTTGTGTAAATGTATCCAATAAAACCACAAAGCACTCCTCCACAGAAAACTACAAACTCAGCCAAACCGAACACGGTCGTCATCTCCAAAACCAAAAACATTGTAGTGTGATTCCAACCTAAAAGTGCCTTGACCTTGAAAGCAGTACCAGGGAAATTCCACAATGTCAATACCAATATGATACCATGGTAAAAACAACAATAAATCCATTGTTCTTCAACATACATTCCTCCTTTTTTTCTCAACTCATCTGTTTAATTAATATTAAGCCTTAAAGCTTTTGCATAAATTAGCAACTTGTGCACTCTGCTAGGCTATAACCATAGAGGCTACAACTGTGCAGAAAGAGCATACTATTACGATTTATATTTATTTATTGTCTCAGTACTCGCAAACATTAAAACTAAATGTGTTCTCTGTAGAGTCTGCTGTATTGTTGAGGATGTTGATGGCTGGGATGCGTTGCACAAGTTATTATTAGGCTGAGCTACTGAACTTTATGCCATTGCCTTAGCCCCAGATGTTCCCACATTAATCCTATTATTTTCACTGTTCGGATCAAATAAAAATAAACTAATATAAAAAAAACATTCGGTTGCTTGCTTGCAACTATTTTCCAAGCAAAGTAAGTGCACGTTTTCATCATGTGTAACGTTACTGTTTAAACGGCGGATAAAGCAGCTTCATCATGGCAACTTGACAACAGCTAAGCTAAGCTAGGCTACTACTTACAGAAGGGGTGTGGAACCTCTGGCCTCCGGGCCGTATACGGCCCGCGAGACCATTTGGTACGGCCCTCGAGGTAATTTATAAACACACGCAAAAAAGAAAAAAATTCAAGAGATCTAGACTGCAAAATAATTAAACAAGCTTGTTTTTCCTGGCCAAGGTCAGGGTCCTTGAACACAACACGAGCCTAACGTGTCATCACGTGGTATATGTCTCGTCTGACAGGAGTGTAGTTCTAACGGAGAGCACCAGAACGCGGCTCCGGGCCGGGACTTCACAAATTGCAATACCCATAAGGAGCTGTACACATGCCGCAGTTTTTGCGTGGCTGTGCCTTTAGTTGAAAGCCCAGTGGCGATATGTCATACTGATCATACAGTCAATAACGTTGTTGTTATTAGCATCTGGTTAGCTAGCTATGCTAACGAATATGAGAAGCTTTTTCTCCAACCAGTGAGGTAAAGGCACATCTTTATATGATCATTATAGTTATAGAAAAATAAGAGAATAAAGTAAACAGGTATACAATACTAATATGACAGTAACAAAAAGTGTTTATTAATAAACAAGAATACAGTTTAAAAGGGAAGTGATTTGTAAAATATCCATAAAGAAAAAACTCTGCTTACAGTTCTGTTTCATATGGGTGTTGAGAGATGTATCCATAGATCCCTTCATGTTGCTCTCAAAGTGCACCAGATTGATGCTTTTAACTTCAACATTTAAAAAAAATCTTCCTGGTGGTGCATGCCCCCAAACCCCCCGAGATGAGGTTAGATCCGCCCCCCACTTAAATCATGTCCACATGGATATGAAACTAAATACATTTGCACACATCTTGTGTCCATATCTTTCTGTTTTGGTGGTCATGCCACGGTGCATGAATGTGCGGGTCATGCTCAAATATCTGGATTAAGAGGTTGCTTTTTCTTTGCACAGCATGAAAGAAACGCGAAATGAATGGGCTGTGATTTGAGTTTTTTAAGCAGACGTTGAGTTCAATAATATATACGGCCCTTGAAGGATGTTGTAAAAATTGAAATGACCCTTGAGAGGAAAAAGGTTCCCCACCCCTGACTTACAGCATCCAGGTGACTTTTCAGAGTTGTTGTGCCACCGTGGTAGGCCAGTTTCTTATCGCATATTTGGTACATATTCTTTTTACCGTCGTCCAATTTAAAATGGTCCAACACAGCTAAAGTCTTCGGCATTTTGTGGGTGAAGCGAGGTGAAGCGTGCCGTTTGCGTTCGTGACTGTGAGTGAACGCGATGTCAGGAGCACAGGCTGAGATTGTATATATTTCCGCATTTTAACGGTGCAATTCAAAAGTATAAATATAGTATAAGAATATGGCAATTCGTCGTTATTAATAGCATACATTTAGAAGAAAAAAAAATATTTAAAAAAAATGAATATCCGAATAATGAAATTGAAACCCGAATAGTTGGCCAACGAACGAATATTCGAATAGTCGAATATTCGGGTACAGCCCTAGCTACAACGTTAGTTAGTTGTAGTTACTGTACTTGACCCTTTAGCTTCAGCCGTGTTCGTGGTGATTGTGCCTTTTAGGGAATATTGTTACAAATACCAGACAATTAAAATGTTGTGCTGTGCGCTTGAATGTACTAACATAACTTCCAAGAAGTCTAAAATGATAATATTATACATGTCCCGTTCACAGGTGTTTGTGTGCTTGGTAGCTTAGCTTGTTACTTATTAGCCAGCTAAGGACGTAACCCTTTATACATACATATACATTTTAGTTTATGATTCAGCCTTGGGTAAGACTTTTATAGTCTATGGCTATGACGCCCATAATGCTAAACGGGAGCAAATGTTAATAGGGGACCCAATTATCCCAGTGGTGGCCGCCGGAGCTAACGGAGCCGCAGGGGGCTAGCTCCAGCCGGCGTCCCGGAGCTAGCCCACTGCGGCTCCGTTAGGTCCGGGCGGTGGAGTCTGTCTTTTCTTGACGTGTGAATGACAAGCATTAAGATAAACAAAATATAGCTAATTATCTTGCAGATTGTCCCATTTGATTATGAATGTAACGTTTATATAGCGGAACTACACTGTTAGCAGTAACTTGGTATGCATGTATTTCATGTTAGCTTAGCTTCTTAGCCTGAGCTAGCTCTGTTTACTTCCAGTTCGGAGGCAGCAGGTCCCGCCTCGGCTCCGCCTCTTTGCCCTTATTTGGAGCAGGCGGGATTAGACCATAGGGATTAGACTCTGACGTCGCTGTCGAGCCATTAGTGGCCGACTCCGCCTACTAAAGGCCCAGATACACCGGCCAGTCACCTGAGAAGTCGCCGACACCGACTGTTGCGTCACCGGACTCTCCTGCGTATTTGCCGACTTCGCGCACTGGAACACACCGCAAATCCGAGCCGAGCACATATGAACTGCGCATGCGTGAGTGGCAATAACTCTCCTTACCAGCAGGTGTCGGTAGTGTGTATTCATCATTCAAAAGAGGCAACAACCAGAACAACCGGAAGACAGAGAAGAAGAACAGACTCCGTGATATAAACAAACAACAAATAAACATTTTTCTTTCCATTTTCACTCTCGTCCATTGAAAACATGAACGAACAGGACGAACGGGAGGTACTGGAGCTAGCAGCCCTTGGACTTACGCTTGTGTTAAATCATTTGTTTACCTCCCTCACTTCCGTTAGCGCTTCTCATGCAATGATCAGTGTTATCCCTTTGTCCGACTTCCGGTGGTGTCCTCGACGCCGATTCAACATGTTGAATCGGCAAGAAAAGGCGTCAGGTCGGCAGAAAAGACCCGACGGTGAAGCGCACACCACTCCGAATAGGGCGTGCCCACGCTCATGTTCGGCCTGACTCCCATTTACTGCCGATTTCGGGACGGTGTATCTGGGCCTTAAGGGCTTCTCGGCAACTCTGCAGAATCCTATGGGTAACGTCACGGACACTAAGTCCATTTATATTTACAGTCTATGGCATGGACGCATGCAAATGTACTCAAAAGAGCCTGCTTCTTTGGCTGTTATCTGTTAGCTATGTTATTTAGCCAAGCAGGACACTGTGCCTCATGGCTGCTAACAGCTAACAGCTAACCTTCCGTCAATATCAACACAGCCTGATATCAGGGTTAAAAAAAAATCCCATGGAAGATCTGTTTCGTAAACATTTCATATTGCCTCCTTAAAGGTCCCATGTCATGCTTTTCTGGTTATTACCCGTCCCCCTTGTGTGTTATGTAGCTTTTTCAGTATGCAAACGGTCTCCAGAGCCACGAATCCTCAAAGTACACCCTTTAGCGAGTAAAACTCTAAAACAGAAAATACCTGTCTATGCTGCCCCAGAACGCCTCGTTGGGGATTTCTCTTTTTCCAATGTTTTCTTCCTGGGTACAGTGAAGTATTTCGGGTATAGTGGCGTAACGTAACAGCCGTTACGTCATTTAAGTCCGTTACGTCCGCGGAGCCGTTACGTCCGCGGAGCCGTTACGTTTGGACCAATCCGCGGACTTCCTCACACACATACTCGGCGAGACGTTGCGAGGCTCGCTGCTGCGAGGAGCGGGACACTGTGAGCTGGATCACTGGTGTGGGGTCGGCGAGACAGCGAGACACCGCGGAACTCAGCCTGGGCACACACACAAACTCCCAGCCAGGCTGCGGGTGTTTGTGGGGGGGGGAGCAGGAGCTCCAACAAGCCGTTTAGTACAGAGAGTGAATACACATACTATACAGAGATGCTGTATGAGAAACCAATGTGATTTTGGAAAATTGCACAATATAAATCTATTTTAGTAGACCTTAACATTGGAATTATGATCAGTAGAAATGGCCATGTCATGGGACCTTTAACAATTGGATGCCATTACCTCAAGCCCTGACAGTACCTGGGACATAAAAACAAGTACAGTCATGTTCAAATTTTCACATTGATTTGGTAATTTTTTATGTATCCGATATCATCCCAGCCTTTGTAGTTAACACAGACATTGTGATGTTAACATGCATTGACCTGAAACCGGTGGTTTCCTGTTAGTCCTCAGTATTTTAGGAATATATTTGGAAAAGCACCATTAACATTTGCCTTCTGTCTGCATCAATTATTCTAATTACCAAACATGGTTCATCAGATTTTAAGCAGAACCAATGATTCAAGGTTCAAGGTTTTTATTTTGTCATACGAACATAGCTACAGTGTAGTTATGACGATGAAAATCTTAAGTCACAGGCTCCAATGAGAGAGTATTTATTAGAGGAATACGCATGATTCAACTCAAAACAACCTGGTTTGCAGGAGGTAAAGTTAACGTTAATAGTACCATTCAAATAAAAAGTCGTAAATAAAGCAAGTGAAGTAGGCTACATTTAATAAAGCCGTGGAGGGAGTATATAAACCTGGTTAAAGAGTAACCACCCTTACGGGACGCATAAGTAAAGCGAACGCGCCAGCAAGACGACTTCACCTGGCCTCCTATTGGTTGAGGGATTTTTAAATGGCTTTTGCACAGAAAAAATCCAAGCGCAGACCAGAAATCTGAGAGCAGATATTTGACGAGCGCAGTCAGCGCACAGAAGCAGCTTGAGTGCAAGGAGAAGGTTTTAAACTGGAAAACAGGAAATCTGTGCAAACAGCAATATATCTGAGTGCAAGCGTACAGTTTGAGCAGAAGCAGAGCAAATCTAAGCGCAAGGACAGGAAAGAAATACAAAATCTGAACGTGAAATCAATAAATTATGCACTCAAATTGAAAGAAAACGCTCTTGAATAAAGTTAGGGAATAACCTCCATAATGAAGTAGATTTTAAAAACGTTTTATAGAGTAGAAAACAACATTAAGCTCACTGCGGGACGTTGCAGACATTTTTATGTCCACCACGAAAAAGGATTCTCATTCACTTTACATTGGGGTTGTTTCCGGGGTGCCGACCCGTAATTTCCATAGATTTCGTGTCTCCACTGCGGTGTTAAGGAGTCATGTTCATTTCACGTATTTTGGTGAGACCAGGTTGGCTTAAAATGTCAGTGTGTTTATTTTTGAGGGGAAAGTTTATGTGTGGAGCCTCTATCTGACCTTGATTTTTTTTTCCTGAAAATGCTGCCATGTGTGGACACTGCAGATATGACATCACTCACCTGCGACTGAGATGATATCACTAAAACGACAAGCTTCCAAAGGAAGCCATCTGTGAGCTGCTGAGGACACACACACACACACACACACACACACACACACACACACACACACACACACACACACACACACACACACACACACACACACACACACACACACACACACACACACACACACACACACACACACACACACACACACACACACACACACACACACACACACACACACACACACACACACCTGACTGCAGCAGCATCCACAGGGATTCACTCCACTACAGTCAGTTTTTTACCTTGCATTGTAAACAACACCTGGTAAACGCTGAGTCATGTTTACAATTATCTAAATCACTTCCTCTCCCACACAGGATGAGAATATTTGCAATCATCCTTGTTTATATTTCCCCGACATAAAGTAAACAAAATAAAGTTAGGAAATCTGCACAAACGATGAGCAACCTTGCTGAGAAAGTTCTCACTCACTTAAAAAGGTAAAACACAACTCTGAAAAGAAACAACATGTCCCAGGGAACACTGCACTTGGAATATGCTACATTCTGGCTGCATTTCTTTGGTTTGGTCTAGGGCACTTAACTCGAGTGAAAATATGTCACAATTAGGGCCGGGACTTTAACGCGTTAATTAAGATTAATTAATTACACAAACATTAACACGTTAAAAACATTTACGCATTTTAATCGCACTTATTTTTGCCCTGCGGAACGTTTCTCACTGGATGAGTTTCAGGCGTACCGATTATACTGGAGCACCAACTAACGTTCATGACTTCAGACAACAACAAACCACAGTGAACAATAGTCAAACATGAACGAAGAAGCTGATGAGACCGCTTTGGTTGGCCCCGTGGATGGGACATTTTGTTTTAAAAAACGGACGGATGGAAGCGTCGAGCATGGTTGTATGCAAATTATGCAAAAAGGAATTTGCATATCACCGCAGCACATCAAGCCTCAAGTATCACCTCAATGCAAAACATATAGCAGCTAGCGTGGAAGCTAGCGTGGACGTTAGCCCGACTCCGAGTACAAGGACCCACACCATACTTGCCCTCAGAAATCGGGAGCATTTCAAAATGCAAAATGGGGGGGGGGGGGTGCTAGTGGATCGCCGGAGCTGTTAGATTAACATTAACATGCTTATTGTAGTTGTAAGTGCACTGCCTTGCGGCCTGTAGCACCGTCCTTGATGGAGCATATGTGTGGGCTGGAAAGGAGTGAGCAGAGAGTAGAGTAGTTGTCGATTCTTGTTCTGTTTTCTGTGAATATCTGCTTCACCCTCTCAGACTTTGAGTTGCGCGCGCTACTAAAGAGACGTTTTACCATGGAAACCAAACAATGGTGTAGCTGTATTAAAGTCCGAGTGGAAACAGTCCTGTGTAAATCTGATTTTGTCAGAAATCGGGAGAAATGCGGGAGAAATATGACCCTGGGAGGAAACCGGGAGAGGGCAATGAAATCGGGAGTCTCCCGCGAAAATAGGGAGGGTTGACGAGTATGACCCACACCCAACCCACACTCAACCAGATGACTGGTTTCAGGGCCAGGATAACTAAGTCCACGTCTGAAAAAATAACCAGCTCACTGGATTGCACTCGACTGTAGACCACTTGGAGTGGTAGAAAATAAGGCGCTGCAAAAGGTACTACAGATTGCATCGTCTGACACAACATATGAGCTGCCATGCAGAAAGACAGTGACAAAAAGAATCCAGCAGCTTTATGACAATGAAAAGGAAGATAAAGAGAATTTATTGGAGAAAGCCGAATGTGTTGCCCTGACTGGGGATCATTGGACCTCGGTAAGCAATTCAAATTACCTCTGTGTGACAGCACACTTTATTGACATCTTCTCACTGTTCTCAGGTCAAATATTTATATGTGATTAAAAATGCGATTAATTGCGATTAATTAATTACAAAACCTCTAATTAATTAGATTAATTTTTTTAATCGAGTCCCGGCCCTAGTCACAATGTTAAAGCATAAAAGTATAAAAGTATATTTAGGACAGTAAGTTCCTGTCCGATTTAGTCAGTTTCTGTTCTGCTTGTTTCAGGAACAATAAACAGTTACAGCAGCACACACATTCAAATGATGTTGGAGAGAGATTTTTAACCATCACATAAAAATAAAGGTTTAAATTAGTTATGGTTGCAAATAATACAGCATGATGCTGTTGCTTTGGATGCTTAAATGCTGGACGTCAGCTCAGGTGCTTCAGTTTGCAACTGAACAGGACCAGCGGGGGGGTTTATCCTGCAGCTACATCTCAGCTCCATATGCTGCAGCTCGGCTTCATGGTGGGAATGTTTTACCCTGAAAACAACATCTGGCCTTTACAGCCTTTGGTGGCTGAGAAGCTACTACAGTTTTTACTGCCGGTTGTTGGGCTGCCAATGGGATACGGAAGCTCTGATAGTGTTTCACTAACTTGGGGATATTAAGGGTCCAACTTATTATCTGCGGTTAAATGAGCAGATGGATTAAGGTGTAGAAAACAGTTTCCACTCCAATCTGGAAGTCATGGTCGCCACAAGCTTTACAAACGTTTTTTGGGGTTCAGTCATTTGGAATGCTTCAACGTGTGGACAGAAGGACCTAGGAATTAAACCTTGCATTTATAACACAAAGCACTCCTATTTGAGAGGTATAAGTTATGAATTTTTGCTTGAAATATGACTGAAGGTTTTATTAGAAATATATATTTTGTTAGAGATTAAGTTTGATCAAATTAATCTTCCATTCTGTCCTGTTCCTCTCCTCCCTTCTCCTCACCTCTCCTCCACCGCCACCCCCACTCTGTCCGACCCAGTTAACAGGTGTTGACATGTTGACGTGGCCTCTGCTAAAAGGACGGTGTTCATCGGCCCTTTACAGACGTTATCCTCCTCGGCAGCAGGTTGCTATAGTAACCATGGACCCACCGACCGATACAAACTAACAGGGAGAGAGAGGAGGATCTCTGCATCTCATCTCCATAGTGCTTGTGCTGCTTCTCTCTGTGTGTTGGATTTGATAAAGTAGGAGGAATCCTCTACTTAAGGAACAATGTTTGATTCTTCCAAATACATCTCAACAACAATAATCCTGTAGAATTTCAAAAAGTGTTTTTGCAAAATCATTAATCTTGATTTGTGTTTAAAGTACGCTTCGCAATATATTTACAGCAAATATTTTTTTACAGTGACAATTTTTATAAATGTAAATTTGACCAAGTGAATAAAGGTAAATAATAGCTACAACAGTCCGGTAATTTCAGTAAATGTGATCAATAAAAATGTAAATCTGCATTTAGAACCAGAAAAATATTCTTTTTGCAAAATGACGATATCCAAAATGTAACCGGATATCTAGTCTAATATCAGGATATCCACATATTATCAATATATTGCCATCCCAAGTGAAACAAATGCCTTCTTTGGTTTTCTGAACATGGAGGTTGTTTGTTGGACAAAATGAGAATATGACTGGAGTTTGTGGTCTAACTTATCTTTTAAACCAGGGGCTCCCAACCTTTTTTCCCAAGAGCCCCCCCAAATGACTCCTGTTGGAAGTTGCGCCCCCACCACACACACACACAAGGGGGGGGGGGGGGCACAACAGCGGTAATTAAAGTTTAAAAGTCTCAAAAATGCTACAACTACTGTCACAAACTGGATGAATGTGAAGTATTTTGTTAAAGGAGGATGAAAGCGTAATGAAGGAGCACTATTGGAGTGACTTTGATGATTATTGGACTCAGGATTAATTCATTTGGATTCCAGCTGTATGAAGAAATTAAAGGACGGCGCAGAAGTGGAAACAATTCACAAAGGGATTAAACTGCTTAAAACACATGCTCAAAGTAAGCCGGATTTTGCCGATGTGTTTATGTGGATTCAAAAGTCGTAAATAATCTACAAAATGGAGGAGACCGATCTGATCGGAGCAACTGTGACAAATAATCCAACTGAAACCGGCATGGACAATGACTATGCTTTAAAAATGCGCTTATCCAGACAAGCCTGGTTTGGACACTTTACGGGCAGAAGAAACATTTATATTAAAGAAAGAATTATACACTTCTGTCTTTTTATGCCTTTAATACTAACTTGAATTTTTATGAAAATTAATTAATCAATTATTTTTTATATTTTATTGTAATGTAGAGACAAGGCTTTTAGTGACAATCATGTATTGCCTTATATGTAAAAAAAATATGATATATATGATATTTGGCCTCAAATCATCTGCGATCTTGCCCCCAAGGTTGGGAACCACTGCTCTAAATGACTACTATGAGGGTGGAAATTCAGGATTAGTATAAAACCCAGTAAAAAGACAACTGGTTGTTCTGTTTACTGGACTGTAAATGAAGGAGTGTGACAGATGCTCTTGGAAAAAGAAAAAAAAACACTACAAATTGTTTAAAAACAACTTTATTATTGTGTCTAAATCATTCTAAAGACAAAATGTTTTCACCAATGCAGTTCTTTGTTAGGGATGCCTGCATCACCATTCCAATCGATTATTTCTCTGCCCGGCTGATGAATGGTTTAATCCCAGAAAGATCAAATGAATGACAAAGTGTCCATCATTAGTATCAGGGCTCCGGCCACCATTGGAGAATTTAGAGGAGATGAAATAAGCGATAAGATAAGGTATCGCTTCTGTTGCTCTGACTCAATCCTGCAGTGATTTCCATCTTGTTGCCATGAGCACCAGCAGCAGCCGGCTGGACATGACAGCCAACCGCCTCCCTCCCCCTTCCCCTCTCCATCCATCTCTTTCCATCCTCTCCTCTCCCCATCGCCATCTGCCCTCTCTCTTTCCCCGCTACCTGCTCTCTTCCTCCTCTCCCATTCCTCTACTGCACATCATCTCTTTGGGTTGGATTCAAACTCCTTCTAATCTGCCATTTTATCGGTTTTGGCCTCTCCAACACCAGGTCCATCCGTTTCTCACTTTCCATCCCCCCTCCACCACCCCTCTATCATCTGATGTTTCACCATCCCATAAGAAATGCAGTGTATAAGATATGAGAAATTGAGCAGACTGGGTTGGTATACTGGTAGGAATGACCTACTACTCAATAATTCAACACATCTGTCAGAATTGACTGCTCGTCTGCAGGCCAAACAAGATAAAAGCTGAAGACACCATTTTTACAATGTTGTTTTATGTGCTATATATGATGTTCCCAATGATGAGAAATCTGTTGACAGACTACGTGCTAACTCCTACTGTAGGAGAATTATGTTAATATTTACCTAAAAACTATTTTCACTTTGTAGGCCTGTGCCCCCGCCAGCAAAGACAACACACAACTCCACTTTACGTAGCCAAAACGGCAAATACCTCTTACCTTTGTTGTTTTCTGATCAAAAGTTGTGTTCAATGGCAATAAACACATAAACACGCAGCTGAAGGTTAATCCAATGTCTCTGTGTCCCTTTGAAATTATTACTGATAATCCATCATCATATTTATGATCAATAAGCCTAGTTTTCAGTTTTCAGAGCGTAACGTAGCTTTCGGTTTGGGCAAACTGTGTGCGCATCTCTCTCACTCCTCAATGTTAATGTGTAGGTGGATTTAGGAACTTCCCCTCGATTCTATTGGCTCTAATGGTTCAAAAGAGGTGTCAATCACCAAAATGGACAAATCGGTTCCAGAGAAACGGCAAATACACACCAAATGACCCCAGAAGTGTTTTTTTTCTTTCTAAACCTCTCTAAAAAGGTCAAATGTCACTTGTTTTGCATCAATCTTGATACAGGGTACTTATTATATGTTATAGTTTATAGTTATAGTAGGTGGTTTTCACCATAAGTAATGGTTTCTTTTGGACGGAAACTATAATTTAAATGTTTTCACTATGTTCAATCTGAATTTACTTTCAAATAAAAACATCTATATTGATTCTGACTTTTCTACGTCCAACTCACAGGTTTAGCATTGCTTTGAGAAAAACATATTATTAATTTACAAATTTGTTCTGGGCATGTCATTTTCGAGCCTGAGACCTGAAAAACAGTCTCAGGGGCCTCATTTATAAAGGGATATACGCCAGTTTCTACGCAATGTTTGCGATTTATAAAATACTAACTTGACAGGAAAATGTGCGGTCCTCCACGCAAACTCTAACCCATGCGTACGCACTAAGCACAAAAACGGGAGAGACGAGAAACTACGACACCGTTGGCAGAAGGAAGAATGGAGAGAAATATGTGGAAATAATACCATCAATAAAATGTTACCTCATTTATCATATGTGAAGAATTTATTTTCAAACATTGATTAAAGCCAATCTTAAAATGATTTAACAAACGCCTGTTTGAGACTCCTCAGTGCACACAAAAACATAACTTGGAGAAATAAATAAATACGGATATGTTATTTAAAACCACCTCGAATATGTTGTGTTAATGTTATGAAATGTTTTCTCATAAATGATGCGGTAAGCAGGAGGACAGAATTACGTCTAAACTGACGCCGTTTTGCATTTCTATAGGTTGTAGATACGAGCATGGTTTTATATACTATCACGATTAATCTTGTTTTATGCCGTTTGCCAAGATTTGAAAAGTTGCTCGTAAAACACAGGAGGTATGGAAACTAAGAGCACCATATGTGGTAAATTGTACAGCTAATATAACACAACACATTAGTTGCATTTCCTTTAACTGGTGGATATAGAGTTGCTGCGGGGGGGGGGGGGGGTGAGACGCTGCGCACAGCTGATCGACAGCTGGGACACAAACCACCAAATACAAACAAATAATTCAGATCCAGTCGTCATGACTCCACTCCGGAGGGATTCCCTGATCATTTCTTCTTACAGTTTCTCATCAAGGGGTGTCTCCTGTCCCCGGTACAAACACACTGCCTGAGGAAGGCTATGTGTATTTTTTTTGTCATTAATCTTTTTCGGAGCACTTATTTATTTATTTTGGTGACGATCCAACCTCCATGCTGCTACTCTGGTTCAAACTGCATCCACCAAACAATATGATTTATCTCGACCTCCCCAAAATAACCAAAATCTGACACGGTGTGAGAAGTCTTTTTTAGCTGTTCTGTCGTCATTTCCTGCGATCTTCTCCATGCAGTCAGTCAAAATGAATGAATGAAAGGGCGTTTCTTTGACTATTTATAGGCAAATATGGGCGTTACGTGAAGCCAGCAAAAGCTGCACCGCATTTCGAGTCGATTGTGATTTATAAAAGGGAAACCGGCGTAGGAAGTGCTGTACGCACTTTCCTCGTCGGTACGCAATGTTTGGTGAATTGGAAAATGTCGGAACATTTCTGTACCTATTTTTTTTATTTCTACTACGTAAGCAACCTACCCACGTGAATCCTATGCACTGCGTTATAAATGAGGCCCCAGGGCTTAACAGGTTAAGTATAGAAATGTCTACACTAGGGATGTACATCTCCATCACTGAGGCTGATGCGTCTCGATACGTTGCCAACGATACGATACATTAACGATACATTTGAAGCACCAGGCGATGTGATACGATACGATTCACCCCTGTTGCAATACATTTCGATACGATTTGATTCAACATTATGCGATTCGGGGCGATACGATGCGATTCAACACGATGCAAAATAATGATACTTCAATATGGTACAACAGGATTTTGGTTTTATTCCTTATATGCAGCAAATCATAAATAAACAAAAAAGTGCTTTAAATATTTGGTTCTCTCTACTAGTACTGCGCATCCCATCATGCTGTTTCTTTTTGACCTTTTTGACCTTAAAAAACTCTCCAGAGTACAGTACAATTGTATAACACCTCACAGTTAAACAATTTAAAGATGCATTGCCCATGATTAACAATGTGCAAATAACAACTACCATAGTGCAATGCCCATACAGCTGGCAGCCTGATGTGCTTAACACTCATCCATAGGCTAACTCACCAGTGAGCAGAAAGCAGTGGTTTCTATATGAACAATAAAGAATATAAATAACCTTTCACAAACAGCTCTTTCATAACTGCTTACAGTAAGGAAGACATTTAAACTATTATTGGCCATCACAGGCTGCTGTAAACTAAACACCACTCTCTCTGACTGAACCCCTCACTGAGTGATTTCACTCATATGTCTAACTTTCAGGTTTCTCTTTTCAGCCGCAGACCCCATGTCGCCTCTTTATGTGCGTCGCTAAATTCCTCGTACTACTTGTGTACTTTAAAGCGGCACGGCATCGTTTACAATTTGCGAGCGATTTTTCAAGTTGACCGTCTTTCTTGAAAAATCCGAAGTGTTGCCAAACGTTTGATTTGTAGGTATTTTTCGGTGCGCTGTGTTTCTCTTTCTCCTCGACTTCCGTCTGTGTTGATAACTGAGACTCTCGGCCTCCGTAGTGCGAAGCAATGATCAGAGATCGTCTCTGCAGAGTGCTGACAGGATGAGGGGATATTATATGAATGAATAGTTTTTTTACCGATGCAAAGACGCTACGCAATCAATGCATCGCGAGTTCAACCCAAACTGTAGCCGATGTGCACTCTTTCAACCGGTGCACTCTCATCTTGAACGTTTATGCCGGTGCACCGATGCGAATCGGTGAATCTTAACATCTCTAGTCTACACAGAAACTTTCTGCATGTCATTATTAAACTAGGGTAACGGCCTCAAGGCTGTATACCTCTTCCAGTGAAGTTGTAGTTTGCATGCATGTCTTTCCAAAATGTCTTCACCTCATCGTGTAGCCTATTTCTTGTTTTACATTTGTGTAAATAGTAGGGATGTAACGATATACCGAGTACCGCGGTATCGCGGTAATGAAACGGCTCAATACCGTCGTGAGACTGAAAACATCTACCGCAATATTACCGTTCATTCATTTATATCTCGCCCTGTAAATAAAAACTGTAATGTTTTTGTTTGAACAGCAGAGGACGCCATAATACTAGTCAAGAATACTCCCATCATCCTTTGCGTGCAAGCCTCACACTCAGACCCAACGAGAAAATGGCGAACGGAGTAGACGAACGTGCTGACCAACTAAATAGAAATTGTGAAATTGAGGATGCTCCATCGACTTTTAAAGCTGTTGTGTGGCAGCATTTTGGTTTTCCCGTTTCAAGAAATGACAAAGGTGAAAAGCAAACTGACAAACGCCAAACTATTTGCAAATCCTGCCGGGCGACGGTCGCCTACAATTCGGGAAACACATCGAACATGAGAAATCATTTGTCACATCACCACCCAGAAAAGCTCCGAACACAACAACCTACTGTGAGGAAAAAGCCTAAGCCGGGCCAACTGACTCTGACAGAAGTATTTGGAGCGCCACTTCCCCCTAACAGTCCAAGAGCTCAGGAAATAACAAGGTGCATCGGCGAGTACATGGCCAAAGACTTAAGGCCGTTTTCTGTGGTCGACAACAGTGGATTTCGGAGGTTAGTAAACACGCTGGAGCCCAAGTATGCCATTCCATCACGGCCATAGTTTACTCGAACAGTGCTACCCGCTATGTACCAAGAGACAAAAGCTAAAGTGACACAGAGCCTCAAAGAAGCAGAGTGCATCTCAATAACAACAGATGGGTGGACTTCACGAGCTACGCAGAGCTATATTACAGTCACGGCTCATGTTATGACCAGCGAATGGGAAATTAAAAGTTTTGTTTTACAGACGCGGCCTCTTTTCACATCACACACTGGACTAAACATTGCTGAGGTGTTAAAATCTGCTGTTTTGGAGTGGGGACTCGACAATAATCAAGGCATTGCTGTCGTAACAGACAACGCAAGGAATATGGATGTAGCGGTGAGAGAGGCCGGTCTTTCCCCACACATAAAGTGTTATGCCAATACTTTTAACCTCGCTTCAAAAGCGGGTTTGAACGTAAACCGGGCAAGCCGTCTGCTTGGTAGAGTGAGGCGTGTAGCTGCGTTTTTTCACCGCAGTTCAACTGCCACAGCTGTGCTGGCCACCAAACAGGGAATGTTAAACCTGCCTGTGCATAAACTCATCATGGATGTGGTCACAAGATGGAACAGCTCGCTTGACATGCTTGAGCGCTATCTGGAGCAACAACAAGCTATCGCTGCAACGCTACTCAGTGCTGAAGTCAGGCCCAACGCGCGCGAGATAGACACTCTTGAACCAGCTGACATCACGGACGCCGAGGACATGGTTCGGCTTCTCTCACCGCTGAAAAAAGCAACCACCGTGCTGTGCGATGAGTCTCGACCTACAGTTTCTCTCATTGTGTCCCTCAAGCACATGATAGAGCAAAGCATGGCACAGTGCGATGAGGAGTCCTCCACCATCGCCCAAATGAAGAGAGCCATACTGAAGGACTTTACAGACAGATACCAAGGGGAGCAAAACAAGTTTCTGCAAGAGAGCACTGCGCTGGACCCCCGGTTCCGGAGCTTGCACCAGCTAAATGACAGTCAGAGGGAGGACGTTTTCGACAGGCTGAAGTTGAAAGCCACACAGATGCAGAACCAGGTACATATTTAAATATTCTTTTTGTGTCTGTGTAACTTTTTCAGATAACGTAAGGTGTGTTTGCCTCTGTTGTTTTTGTGAAAAGAAAGATAAGATGTTTTTTTTCTACCTCTGCTTGCTTGCATAGAACCCTAGTGAAACAGAAGGGGAAAGAGCACATGACGCTGAGGAACAATCTCCTCCTTCCAAAAAGACAGCACTCGAAGATCTCCTTGGGGAGTCTTTCAGTAAAGAAGTGCACGTGGCACAGCACAACACTGGTATCGAGGCTGAAATTGACTTGTACCACAAAGCGACCTCTATTTTACTCTCTGACTGTCCTCTCAAGTGGTGGAGAGACAATGCAAAGTGTTACCCACTGCTGTCCCCCATGGCCAAAGCATATCTCTGTCCCAGCCACATCAGTGCCGAGTGAGAGTTTTTTCCACAGCAGGGGATATTGTAAACGCCCAAAGATCCCAGCTTCTACCTGGAAATGTTGACATGCTCATCTTCCTGAAAAAAAACCTGTCTGATGAGTGAGTGAGAGAGAGTTTGAGTTGAGTTACTTGAAATCTATTTTATTGCAGGGTCTGATTATTGAATGTTCTTGTTTATTTGCACAAAGAAAATGCATACTTTTGTTTGGTAGTACTTGTTCTTGTTCCAGTCTGTTACTGTTTTGACACTTTAAATGTACTACTATACTAAAATGCTGTACAAATCGGATTTATTATTGAATAAAGAAAACATTTTGGAGTAAAAAAAAAAATCTTTTTTTTTTGAATTTCTCTTTCCTTCAATATATCGCGATAAATATCGTACCGTGGACTTGTTATCGCGGTATTACCGTACCGTAAGTTTTTGGTATCGTTACATCCCTAGTAAATAGTCATAACTAGTGGTAAACACAAATAAAGCGTTTTGTGAAGTCACAGGGACCTTTAACCACCAAAATATAATTAGTTTATCCTCGAGTCCATCTGGACCTTTCAAGGCATTCCTGATATTGTGTTTACATGAATGGGACTGAAGTACAAACAATCAACAAAAAAAACCTGAAGTGTGTCGCCTGCGGGGAGCTACAGTATGAGATGTTAAATTGTAGAGAAAAGTCTGAATTGTAAAGTAATTTTTCTTTCTAATCTCTTAAGCCCTAAGACTTATCTTAGGACAGGAACACTTACTGTATATATCTCCCATATCTTCAAGTGCCTACTAATTCGTAAGTAAGAGTTTGTGAAACTTGGTTAAAAAAAAAAAATGGGACTAAGGGGTGAAGGGTATGAATAAACAACCACAAGGTATTTAATATATTGATGTAAAAATCCCATCAATACAAAAGGGAGTGTTACATGCAGTGTAATATACAGCTAAAGAAAATGTCAAAATCTACGATGGTGGGAATCAGCAAAAAGGGTTACCTATAAATTGTTTGTTTTCTGCAAATACTGTAAGCAACCCTGCAACACCACATTTGCTCATAAAGGACTACAGCATAATGATACTTTTTATGCTCATATTTAGGATAGGCAAGACGTACCGTAGGTGGTCTGGTTTAATCCTTAGAAGTCTGCAGTATACCTGATATAATATGATACAGTATGACACACATCAGGTAAAGCAGGTAGGTGATGAGCTCAGTGGAGGAGGGTGTAGGGACATTGGGGTTGGTTCCAAAAACTGTAATTGTCCCAACCTTGGCAGAAAGGAACCATTAACCCTACACAATTTGTAATTTGACTGCACACACACACACACACACACACACACACACACACACACACACACACACACACACACACACACACACACACACACACACACACACACACACACACACACACACACACACACACACACACACACACACACACACACACACACACACACACACACACACACACACACACACCTCAATTAATCGTATTTTAATCGCAATTACGGCTTGCAACGATTACGAAAACAACGTAATCGAAATAAAACGATTATTTATTTATTACTTATTTTTTTATTGGTTTTTTAGTTGAATTATACTTAAAGTTCAGGGTAATCAACTGTTAAAAACATACTGTTCAAAATGTTTTTCTCCTATAAATTCATGTTTTCAAAGTACATGGATAATCGTTTTTTAATAATCGTGATGTCAATTATTGACCCAAATAATCGAGATTATGATTTTTGCCATAATCGAGCAGCCCTAATGCACATAAACACTAAACTGTCCATCAAGTCTTCCTGTCTCCTCCAATCAATCCAGGAAGCGACCTCTATTGATGTTCCAGTCCAGCGCTGGGGAAGACAGCCACCTCTGATCATTTGTCAATAATGGAAAAGTACTAATCAATGGAAAACATGCAAACTGCGTCTCCACAACAACAGGACTGATCACTGAGTCCTCATGTGGCTGACGACCACAAAGCATGAAGAAAAAGTCATCATAAATGAATGTGACATTTTTCTTTTCGATTCACGGAAATATCGTTTGGTCTATTAAATGTCAGAAAATATATAGAAAATGTCCCTCTCAGCTGCTCAAAGACTTTAAATGTCCCCTAACCCAAAGAAAGTCAGAGAAACAGCCTTTTTCTGTCAAGTTCTTGTCACGTTGACAGCTGGTTCCCCAAAGAAATTGTCTTAAAAAAATGATATTGTTTCATTGTATCAAATAGTTTCCTTAGCATCTCTAGACATCAAAAAACATAGTGATCAAATAGGTCAAAATTGTATTGTTTCTTCTCTTCTTTACTCAATAAATATATAAAAGTACTCAACAACATGGTCTTTTGGATATTATGCAACATTAGTAGGACTTCTCGAATTTAGATCATTAGGTGATATTGCTCAAATCTTTTGAATTTGTCTCAGTCTGCATGCCAGTGCCACATGAGCGCAGGTGAAAATTCAAATGAATTCCTTTTAAACTGCCAGAAAAATGTAGATTTATGATACTCTGCACACACACACTGAAATGTAGTCTCAGATTTGTACGAGTCCTAGTATTAAGAGCAGTGTTAGGTGTTGCTTTTATCTTCAATCTTCTTTGTTCTAACTTCACAAAATGCATTATATTTGTTATACCCTTAAGTCAGTATGGTTCAATTCCTTCACTAAAACCAGCATGAGAAAATGACATACAAAAGTATATAAAAAAATCCAATGTAAAATCCTTTGATTGAGACATCCAGCAGCCAATCAATAAAGCACAATTACTGATCAATTATTGAGATTCATCCCCAAAAGTTTCCATTTCTGATGGTAAGAAACTCAAAGAGCTTTCAGAAAAAACAAAAGAAGAATGCTCCCAATAAGAGACTTCCACACAAACACAGACAGACGGAGATGTGTCTTCCTTACCTCGGCTGTTGGTGGCCAGGTCGGCCACCTTCTGAAAAGCATCCAGGAAGGCTGCTACCGCGACAACCGTCGTCCTGGGAAACACAGCAAAGGAAGGTTAGGATAAGGAGATATCCTTTGATATATCATTTTAAATTCAGGTTCTCTGTCATAGAACATTTGATACAATTCTAGTTTGGGTTCATCTAGTGTGTACAATTCAGGGAGAGCACAATATTAGAGTTTCATTTTTTTTTACACAACAGCTCTGGGTACTCAGTTAGCAGTTAGCCCTACACTGACTTGTGATAGGGAGAATAGAACTGTATCTCTGTACAGTCTCACTTTGCTAACGCCTGTTCCTTCATTATATAACCTTGGTGGCATGTAAAGTCTCCCGCAAGTAGTGGTGGAATGTTACAAGTACATTTAATAAAGTACTGTATTTAAATACATTTTAAGTACTTTACTAGAGTATTTTCCCATTTTGCTACTTTATACTTTACTGCATATTTTCTCCACTACATTTATTTTACAAATGTAGTTAATAGCTACTTTGCAGGTATACATTTATAATATAGAAAATGAATCAACTAATACATCATTATGTATTACTATAGGTTAAGCTACACAGCAGTATATCAAGTAATACAAATAATCTCCACCTTTATCATGTGCAACATTGACGTTAATGCATTAATAATTATAATACAAAAATGTTAGATTTTTAAATCTGATATGGGACATACTGGAAAATGAGTAGTATATTGCCACTTGTTGCTAACCACTAACTGTTGCTAACAGTAGCTGCCATCAACTAGTTAGTTAGTTCTTGCACTTGCCTGATGGGCAAAATAATGAAAATACAAATGACTAAAGTATGTTACTTTAAACATTTAACTGCTGGTAATCCCCATGTTTAATGTCCTTTGCATGTCGTTTATCTTTTTTCATCTGTTAAACCAAATGGGTTTTTTTTGCATCACGTCCTTTTTTATAAGGGACATATGAGAAGACCATTAGTCCCATTGCATAAATATCTACTTTGATATGCATAAGGACACACTTCAACACGTAACTATATCTTGCAGTGTACCTTGATCTTGCTATAAAAGGGAAATGGAAAGTCAATCTAAATGTTTGTTCTATGTAATTGCAGATGATGTGTAGTATTTGACAGGACTCTGATGAGGAAGAGGAGGAGTGATGCAGTCAGTGTTGATAATCAGCTGTGACCCCTGCTGACCTCTGGCCCAGTGCAGAACCTCTGGAGGCTGCTGCTGATCCCTCTCACTGATAATGACTTTATAGTGTCATCATTAATCTCTGCCAGCCATGGAAGGTTAATTGAGGTGTGTGCGTGTGTGTGTGTTTTGGATATTATGCAACATTAGTAGGACTTCTCGAATTTAGATCATTAGGTGATATTGCTCAAATCTTTTTTGTGTGTGTGTGTGTGTGTGTGTGTGTGTGTGTGTGTGTGTGTGTGTGTGTGTGTGTGTGTGTGTGTGTGTGCGTGCGTACCTTCCAGCCATTAACCACCCATTAACATCCAACTACACACACACACACGCACGCACGCACGCACGCACGCACGTGTGTGTGTAGTTGGATGTTAATGGGTGGTTAATGGCTGGAAGGTTCATGTGGGTTGCTGTAGTATTGTTCATTACAAATTAATGTCTTGTGTTTGTTTGCAGTTTCTATGTGTATGCTTCTCTCTGTGTTTGTGTGTGTACCTGACTCACGTGTGTGTGTGTGTGTGTGTGTGTGTGTGTGTGTGTGTGTATGTATGTGTGTGTGTGTGTGTGTGTGTGTGTGTGTGTGTGTGTGTGTGTGTGTGTGTGTGTGTGTGTGTGTGTGTGTGTGTGTGTGTGTGTGTGTGTGTGTGTGTGTGTGTGTGTGTGTGTGTGTGTGTGTGTTTGTGTGTGTGTCAGTGAACCAGATGAGGGCAAGGTGACAGAGCAGGAGAGGTGAGCATGACATTTAAACAGTTAATGAAGAAGACCGATTGGATTTTCATGAGCTTACGTTAAAACAGACTTTTGGCATGTGTGTGCTTGTGTGTACTATCTGTGCACACATTTGCATTTTGACATTTTGCAATGGCATAAATGAGTCCCAAACCTATAAATTAGTTAGCATTTACTGGCTCCCTCGTCTCAAAGTCAATGGCTTTAGAATGGGTTTTAGTTTGATAACCAAAATAAGGTTTGTGGTTTATTGAAGCTTAAGAGATTTTCACGTTTTATTCTAAGAAGTAAAAACCCCATAGTGAAAGTGTGAAGCTTTATCGGTCCTCAAAACGGCGGCTGCTAACAAGTGGCTAAATAAGACCCCTTAACGTCATCACGCCCATCATTAGCTGCCCTGATAAATATGTACAAAATGAGATTAATTTACATTACCTTTTTTTATTTTCAACATTGCAATCATATAATTTGAGAATATTTCATTAGATAAAATGATTTTATTAGATTATATTTTAGATAATGATTAGATTATCATTCAATTGAAAGATATTGCCTTTACCAGCATTGAAAACCCAATGAAATAAGCTCGAAGAGTTGCTAGAAGTTTGTAGAAGAGGCCATAAACTCGCTCAAGCCGGTCACTGGGATTACTTTGAAATGCATGGATGGCAATGGATTAAAAAATCATTTTTTTAAATATATTCCTAGATATTTTTAAAACAACAGGCAAAATGTGCCACTTTGAATTTTTTAAGTTAGGAGTGTCTGAAAATGTATAATTTAGATGGAGAAAGTTGGCAACACTGGCACAGCTAGCATTAGCTTTCTAATAAAACCTCTGTTTGCATGGGCTATGAAATGTCTTGTTTTCTGAATTTGTTGTTGACATGTGTGTCTTTTGAGTGTTGTGTACTACAAACGTGCCGCATGATTTGTCAAAGTGATTGAAATTATGCCTTAATTTGCTCTGTGTGACGTCCACCAGTACCTGAGCTGGGACTGGAGCTTGCTGGCCTTGCTGATGAAGTCATCCCACACAGGGTAACTGCCCTGAAAGGGAAAGAGGAAAAAAAGATCAGAATATTGAACTTTACATGATATCAAACTTTTTCTTAGAATAATGTATCACACGCACACAGCTGCACAGAAGTGAACCAACAAGTTAATGCTTTTTCAAAGAAGGTTTAAAAATAGTGTTACTGTAGTTTTAAATTGTTGCTTTGAACAAATATCTTTTCAATGTGGATTGATTATGTCTGGCAAATATCCTTGAATGAGGTCAGTTTGTGTGCTGAAAGAAAGGTCAGTGTGTCAATGTGTTTGGAGCTGGGTTGGGGCGATATGGTTCTGTAAATGTAAATGTAATATACTGTAATGTTCTGTACATTTAATTATCCATCCATCCATCCATCTTCTCCCGCTTATCCGTGGTCGGGTCGCGGAGGTAGCAGTTCCAGCAGAGAGCCCCAAACTTTCTTTTCCCTGGCCACATCAACCAGCTCTGACTGGGGGATCCCAAGGCGCTCCCAGGCCAGAGAAGAGATATAATCCCTCCATCTGGTTCTAGGTCTACCCCTTGGTCTCTTCCCAGCTGGACGTGCCTGGAACACCTCCCTAGGGAGGCGCCCAGGTGGCATCCTAACTAGGTGCCCGAACCACCTCAACTGGCTCCTTTCGACGCGAAGGAGGAGCGGTTCAACTCCGAGTCCCTCCCGGATGACCGAACTTCTCACCTTATCCCTAAGGGAGACACCAGCCACCCTGCGGAGAAAACCCATCTCGGCCGCTTGTACCCGCGATCTCGTTCTTTCGGTCATGACCCATCCTTCATGACCATAGGTGAGGGTAGGAACGAAAATGGCCCGGTAGACAGAGAGCTTTGCCTTTTGGCTCAGCTCCCTTTTCGTCACAACGGTGCGGTAAAGAGACTGCAGTACCGCTCCCGCTGCTCCGATTCTCCGACCCATCTCACGCTCCATTGTTCCCTCACTCGAGAACAAGACCCCGAGATACTTGAACTCCTTCACTTGGGGTAAGGACTCATTCCCTACTTGGAGTGGACAGTCCATCGGTTTCCTGCTGAGAACCATGGCCTCAGATTTGGAGGTGCTGATCCTCATCCCAGCCGCTTCACACTCGGTTGCGAACCGATCCAGTGAGTGCTGAAGGTCGCAGACCGATGAAGCCATCAGAACCACATCATCTGCAAAAAGCAGTGGTGCAATCCTTAGTCCACCGAACTGCAGACCCCCTCCCCCACGACTACGCCTCGAAATCCGATCCATGTATATTACAAACAGGATTGGTGACAAAGCGCAGCCCTGGCGGA
Source organism: Notothenia rossii (assembly GCF_949606895.1). NCBI lineage: Eukaryota > Metazoa > Chordata > Actinopteri > Perciformes > Nototheniidae > Notothenia > Notothenia rossii. Next base: position 27,890,632 of record NC_136908.1, read on the forward strand.
GGCCAACCCTCACCTGAAATGGGTCCGACTTACTGCCGAGGACCCGGACACAGCTCTCGCTTTGGGAGTACAGAGATTGGATGGCCCTGAGTAGAGACCCCCTCACCCCATACTCCCGCAGCACCTCCCACAGTGACTCCCTTGGAACCCGGTCATATGCCTTCTCCAAGTCTACAAAACACATGTAGACTGGATAAGCATACTCCCAGGCACCCTCCAGGATCCTTGCGAGAGTAAAAAGCTGATCCGTCGTTCCACGACCAGGACGGAATCCGCATTGTTCCTCCTCAATCTGAGGTTCGACAATCGGCCTGACCCTTCTTTCGAGTACCTTAGAGTAAACTTTCCCGGGGAGGCTGAGTAGTGTGATGCCTCGGTAATTGGCACACACCCTCTGATCCCCCTTTTTGAAAAGGGGAACCACCACTCCGGTCTGCCACTCCTTCGGTACTGTTTCCGACTTCCACGCAACGTTGATGAGACGTGTCAACCATGACAGTCCCTCAACACCCAGAGCCTTCAGCATTTCTGGGCGGATCTCATCCACCCCCGGGGCTTTGCCACTGTGAAGTTGTTTGACGACCTCAGTGACCTCCCCCCGGGAGATTGGTGTCGATCCCCCTTCATACTCCAGCTCTGCCTCTAACATAGAGGGCGGAGTTGTCGGGTTCAGGAGTTCCTCAAAGTGCTCCTTCCAACGCCCTAACACTCCATCAGTTGAGGTCAACAACGTCCCATCCTTACTGTACACAGCTTGGATGGTTCCCTGCTTCCCCCTCCTGAAGTGTCGGACAGTTTTCCAGAACAACTTTGGTGCCGCCCGAAAGTCTTTTTCCATGTCTTCTCCGAACTTCTCCCACACCCGCTGCTTTGCCTCGGCCACGGCTGAGGCTGCTGCCCTTCGGGCCTGTCGGTACCTTGCAACTGCCTCGGGAGTCCCCCGGGATAACAAATCCCTGAAGGCCTCCTTCTTCAGTCGGACGGCTTCCCTGACCACCGGTGTCCACCAGGAGGTTCGAGGGTTACCGCCCCTTGAGGCACCTAGGACCTTGAGACCACAGCTCCCCGCCGCGGCTTCGGCAATAGAGGCTTTGAACACCGACCACTCTGGTTCAATGTCCCCAACCTCCACAGGAATGCCCGAAAAGCTCCGCCGGAGGTGTGAGTTGAAGGCCTCCTGAACTTGGGCCTCCTCCAGACGTTCCCAGTTCACCCGAACTACACGTTTGGGCTTACCAGGTCTATCCAAAGGCTTCCCCCGCCACTCGACCCAACTCACCACCAGATGGTGATCAGTTGACAACTCCGCCCCTCTCTTTACCCGAGTGTCCAAAACATACGGCCTCAGGTCCGATGATACGATAACCAAATCGATCATGGACCTTCTGCCTAGGGTGCTCTGGTACCACGTACACTTATGAGCATCCTTATGTTCGAACATGGTGTTTGTTATGGCCAATCCATGACTAGCACAGAAGTCCAGTAACAAACCACCACTCCGGTTCAGATCAGGGGGGCCGTTCCTCCCAATCACTCCCCTCCAAGTGTCTCCATCATTGCCCACATGTGCGTTGAAGTCTCCCAGCAAGATTAAAGAGTCCCCTTCAGGAGCCCCATACAGGACTCTTTCCAGGGTCTCCAAGAAGGCCGTATACTCTGAACTGCTGTTGGGTGCATAAGCACACACAACAGTCAGAGTTTTCCCCCCCATAACCCGCAGGCGTAGGGAGGCAACCCTCTCGTCCACTGGGGTAGACTCCAACAACGAAGCACCCAACCGGGGACTTGTGAGTATCCCCACACCCGCCCGGCGCCTCACACCTTGAGCAACTCCGGAGAAGAATAGAGTCCAACCCCTATCCAGAAGTAAGGTTCCAGAGCCGACGCTGTGCGTAGAGGTGAGCCCAACCAGATCCAACTGGTAACGCTCCACCTCCCGCACAAGCTCCGACTCCTTCCCCCCCAGAGAGGTGACGTTCCACGTCCCCAAAGCCAGCTTCTGTCGCCCGGGTCTGGTCCGTCGAGACCCTCTGCCTTCACTGCCACCCTTCTGGCAGCGCACCCGACCCCATTGCTGTTTCCCGTAGGTGGTGGGCCCGCGGGACGGAGAAGCGGAGGTGTTGCCCACGTTGCCTTTTCGGGCTGTGCCCGGCCGGGCTCCGTGGCAAGCCCGGCCACCAGACGCTCGCCGACGAGTCCTCCTTCTGGGCCTGGCTCCAGAAGGGGACCCCGGGCTTCCTCCGGGCCGGGTATCCTCACTTCGTGTGTCGTCTTTCATGAGGTCTTTTGAACCAATCTTAGTCTGGCCCCTTGCCTGAGACCAATTTGCCATGGGAGACCCTACCAGGAACACAAGGTTCCAGACAACACAGCCCCCAGGTTCATCAGGGCACACAAACCTCTCTACCACGGTAAGGTGCTGGTTCTTCAGAGAACATTTAATTAATTGTTTAAAATAGCCGTACCTTACTTAATCACGAGACAATAACAAGTCCACAGGTACAACAAAAAAAACTGAGGTTACCTACTGTAACCCCAGTTTTTATGAGTAAATGGCGCAGCCCTCGAAGGCTATCGCTATTGGGTAATCCCCCTGCGCACCCGCGCAGCACTGAAACACTTGTAGTCCACGCCCACCCGCAAGGTGGGCCCCGCCCTCGGGCCTCCTTCCGGTATAAATAGGAAGGAGGCCCGGCAATCTGCTCCCATACAAAATAACTTTTCTTCAGCTATTCGTAGAGCCAGTGGGGCCCAGCGCTTAGAGGGCTGCGCCATTTACTCATAGAAGCTGGGGTTACAGTAGGTAACCTCAGTTCTATTTCGTATATGGCTTCGCCCTCTAAGGCTATCGCTATTGGGTTAAGGGCGAAGCATGATGTAGTCTGCGGCCCACTGGGTCCGCCCGGCACTCGAAGCACAGACATACCTGCTCAATAACACCCCATGCCTGATGTGCCATGCGTAATGGCGCATCACCGTCCCTGGAACATAGCAAAACATGCCTATCTTCCCTGACGAGATGAAGGCTGGGAACAATAAATACCCAGCCGCTGTGAGAAAGTGGAGACGAAGGTCCCACCTTGCCCAGCGATCATAGAAGGGGAACAGCAGCTCTCTGCGTGTTAGACAGGAGAGCGCCCAGCTGGATCCCTGACGTCAATCACTCTGACAAGACACTCCGTACCAAAAATGTGTCAGAGGAAAAAAAAAAGGAAACATCCCTCTCATAAGAGGGGAAAAGGGCCGCTCTCCACGTGCCGAGAGGCAGGAGAGAGGCGCACAGCTGGAAACCTGACGTCACTCACTCGGACAAGACACTCCGTACAGGGTGTGTCAGAGAGGAATGGGAGACATCCCTTAAATACAATTGAATAAATGAACAGGGGGAAGACCAAGATGCAGCAGTGCAAATGTCTTCCACTGACATTCCTCCGTGCAAAGCCGTGGAGGAGGACATTCCTCTGGTGGAGTGCGCATTGATTTTCTCCGGGGGCTCCACCCCAGAGGAGACATAAGCCTGTGACACAGCTTCACACAGCCAGTGTGACAGCCGTTGTGCAGACAGAGGCTGCCCGATCGAGCGCTCTCTATATAGACCCTCCAGAAAAACGCGATTCTGCGATCGCATAATTTACCGCATAATCAGCAAAATGGCGCAGATTTTTAAAAGGCCGCATAATCCCCGCATTTTTCCACACAAAGTTGAGAAGAAAAAAAGTTGACTCGTCTTGACGTGACGTCATCAGCTCGCGCATCACAGAATGTAAACAACACTGTATAGAGTGAACGTGTGGAGCTCACACGATAGAGAAAACACCAAGATGAAAAAATCTAATCCATCTCATTTACCAACGAACATTTCTACTAAAGACCGGGCAAAAAGTGGGGGGAAACTATTCTGCACCCCGTGCAACTGTGTGTTGGAGCATAAGAGAAAATCGACGGGGACGACCCACTTTGATTAATTCAAACATTCGAAAATGCTTTCTGCTGCTGCGGACAAGAAAGCAAAACAACTCACGTTCAGCGAGGCATCAACCTCCAAAACCCTTTCGAGGGCTACAAGAAACGAAGTGAGTAGCCTACAAAATTGAAGCTTGTCAGATAACGAACGAGTAAATGAAAACGGAATGAGGCGGAGAAGTGTGTGTGCGTGTGTGGGGGGGGGGGGGGGGGGGGTGGGGGGTTGACACGGCTTCTTCCTCCGACCTGTGAGGAGGGGGAAAGAAGCCATCCAAGGTGATCACTCATGACTCTAAAGAGCTTGTGATGACCTTTGGCATAAAGGCCGGGTTAGGGCGTAAAACAGCTGAACTGCCATCTCCTTGGATCCGGAGGCATGACGGGGCCACAGAGAGAGCAGACAAATCACTCACCCTTTTCGCTGATAGAGCCAAAAGTAATACTACTTTGGCTGACAACAGTTTAAGGGGAACCTGGTCTAAAGGTTAAAATGGGGCTTTGCTTAGTGTGCGTAACACCAAAGCCAAATCCCACTGAGGCGCCAGTGCGCGTGACACAGGTCTGAGTCTCCGTACTCCTCGCATAACACGGCTGCTGCGCTCTGCGAGCCCCTCTGTTCAATTAGCCGGGAATATACATTGCTCTGATGAGAGCAACGTGTGTGCGCGCCCAGAACAGCAGCCTTCTGGCTGCGTTCAGAAGCTGCGCAGATCGTACTCCTCCCTGGCGATTGAGGTTGCTTCCATAGCCGTGGCCTGTTGTCTGTGCAAATCAACACATGTTTGATTGTACAACGGGGCGACTCCCCCGTCCTTTTCCGAGATTTAGAAAAATAGCGGAGTAAAAACCGCGCAAGACACTGTTCTTGGGATGACAGGAGTGTTTCTTGTATCCCATGGAACTGCTGGGGAGGAGAGGCTTCTCTGTGATGTGCCGTAATGGTCGTCATGGTGACGAGCCACGCCATCACCGCCGCTGCCCGTGAGGCAAAAGGGCTGCGAGGGAGTTTCCACACGCTGCAATTCACTCCGTCTCTCCTCATGAGGCGCGTACACGCCCAGGGGATGAGAGGTGTGTGCATGCTGTCCACACGAGGCGTTAAAACGGTGCTCGTGGTTATTATGACCGTGTAGGAGGCATATCTTGGACAGAGGAATACCGCGAGCTCTGCAGTTTATAAACCAATAGGTTAAAAACAGCAGGCTTCTGCAGCGATAGAACCACCTCTGGAGTGTCCCCCTGTTGGAAGAGACCCAAGGGGATCATCACGTGACCAGCTGACGCCAACGTAGAGCAGCTGCGTCACGGAGAGGGCTGTGTGGGTTGTGACACGCCGGAGGAGAGCTGTCAGTTCCTCCACTCGCTGCCGCGAGAGCCGCGCTCTTATGCTGGCTGAGTTTAACTCCACTCCCAGATAAACGATTGTCTGAGAGGGAAGAGGACAGCTCTTCTTCCAATTTATTATGAAACCCAGGCTTTGACAGATGCGATAAGAGATGTACCGTCTGTAAAGCGACTTCCTCTCTGGAGCGAGCCAGCAAATAGCAGGTCGTCCAGAGAAAAACCACACTCTCATCCCTCCTCTGTGTAGTGGCTCCAGCCTTCTCTACACAAAAATGCGAGGAGCCAGGAAATATCCGAACGGCAGACGATTGTCTGGTCTGATATTCCCTGAATGGAAAACGCAGGAATTTCCTGTGTTTCGGGATGATGAGTACGTGGAAGTATGCATCCTTCAGGTGGAAGTGAACCAGTCGTCCTGGTGAACACATTCCAGCACCTGTTTGATCGTCAGCATGTGGAATACTGACAGATCGAGGATGTCTCATTCCCCCAGTCTTTTTCGGGATTAGAAAAATAACGGGAGTGAAAACCCCTGATTTTCCTCCCTTTGAGGAACCCTGGAAATATCCTCTTTCAACAGGAGTTCCAGCAGCTCGGATTGGAGCGCAAGACATAGCTTCTGGCATAACAGGAGTGTTTCCTGTATCCCATTGAACTGTGGGCGGGGGGGGGGGGAGAGAGGCGAACTGCAGGACGTATCCTCTGCTGATCAGCCTGCTCATCCATCTGTCCATCGGACACACGCGCTGCCACTCTGAGAAAAACTCTGAGAGCGGGCGCACGTGCTCGAGATGTGTTTTTGGTCGTCATGGTGACGAGCCACGCCAGAGCCCCTGCTGCCCGTGAGTCAACCCAAGGTGTGCTTGGACCGAAAGGGCTGCGCGGGGGCCTCCACACGCTGCGTCTCACTCCGACTCTCATCATGAGGCGCGTACACACTCAGGGGATGGATGGAGGTGTGTGCAGTGCTGCCCACATGCGGCGTTAACGGCGCTCATGGGTTTATTATGACCGTGTGTACGAGGCGTATCTCGGACAGAGGAATGCCGCGAGCTCTGCAGGTTATTAACCAACAGGTTAAAACCGGCAGGCTTCTGCAGCGAGCCCTGCTGTCTACTAATCAACAGATTAGTGGCAGCCGGCTTAATTACCGGCTCTGCTTCCTCGGAGGCTCTCGCGGAGCAGACCAGGAGCGGGGGAGCCTCACTCCCCTTTGACTCGCCGCCGGGAGACCCTGTCTCTGGGGTGGCAGGGGAGCGGAGACGTGGAACGGAGCCCCTGCAGCCGCCGAAGGGCAAGTCTGACGCCGAGGCGGTTGCTGTGGGCGTCTCTCCGCTTGCGGCCTCCTGTGGCCGGCGTGGACGGCGTGGAAGCCGCGGCTGCTGCGGGCTGCAGCGGGCGTTGGTGCCGCTGTGGGCGCTCAGCAGGCTGGAGCCATCTGACATGCTGGCGAATGCCGTCCGCCTGTTCCGCGGTCTTCATGGACTCCACCATGGCGTGGAACTGGGGTCCTAACAGCCCGTACGGGCTGATTGGAGCGTCCAGAAGCACTTTTCTGGCCGTCTCCATAACAGACGCCTGCTACAGGTGGCGCTGGATCTTTGTCACCTATGCGGAAATCCTCGCCTGGGAGACAGCGACGGACGCGCACAGAGTGAGGGCCGTGCTGGCCGCCTTGCTGGCCACCTTGCTGATTTCCTCTGCCTCGGTGGTGGACCGCTCTACCAGTGTCACCACCGAGTTGGAGAGCAGCGCGATGATATTCGCCGCCGCCAGAAAGGCACACTGGTGCACCCGGTCGGCCTGGCGGGTGACATACTCTCTGGGGGAGCTCAACGTAGGGCGCCGTCCTGTGGCGACGGAGAAGGGGACCGCATGCTCGGCCGCCAAACCAGCCCCATGCTCCGACTCCGTCTCCCCCGTCCGGAGGAGAGGAGGGAGGGGAGAACTGCACGGTGAACCATGGAGGGAGACGGGGTAGGAGTCGTCCGACTCCTGCCCGGCACTCGGCTCCAGGGACATGCTGCCGTCCACGTGCTGGACGGGCCAATCGTCCTCGTCGGCCGCAGCAGCTAGAGCGTCCGCTCTTCACTTCCTGTCGGCTGATGGGAGACGGGCACAATGTGAGCAAGCGACCTGCTGGCTGAGAGCCGCGTCCGCGTGCTCTGGCCCCAGGCAGGATTCGCACATTGCGTGCTGGTCGTAGCTCATTATATATCCTGAGCAACATGAGGGACAATTTCGGACGCAGTTGTTGCTCATGATGTTTAATGGTTCTGTGCTTCAGTATCTGCCGGAGTTTGCTGAAGAAAAGAGGGATCAGATTGCCGGGCTCCTTCCTATTTATACCGGAAGGAGGCCCGAGGGCGGGGCCCACCTTGCGGGTGGGCGTGGACTAAAAGTGTTTCAGTGCTGCGCGGGTGCGCAGGGGGATTACCCAATAGCGATAGCCTTAGAGGGCGAAGCCATATACGAAATAGAACACGAGCCTGACTTTATTCATCGCAATAAGCAATGTAAGAAACACAAATATGTATTTCAAAGTTAAAAAAAGAAAGACATCCTGAAGGTTTTGATCATTTTTAAATTTCAAAAAGGTGACAAAATACTGTGCAAATGGCTGGTTATCACAATGGCCTAGACCCCCCATCCTATATTCTACAAATGTACCTCCCCTCCTATATGGCTGTCCAAATCAGAGAAGCTGGATATACGAAATCTTCCAAGATCATGTAGAGTAGCAACACCCGGTATAATAAGACTACCAATACCCTCCATCATACCAATACCCTCTCTTTGGTTTGCAGTCCTCAAACACAGTTTTCATTCATATTCCTATACATTGAAGATAAACATTCTCAACTATAAAATAGCCAAAGCAATTCCTCTTCCTAGAAAGTTTGCTAATAAAAAAAGATCCAGGGGCTGAAAACACATAAATCAGATGCAGCAGTGAGCCAACAGACAACCAGGAGACGATCGATACTCCAATCCATACACCCCACCCACCCCAGCATGTCCAAAGGAAGCAAAACAAGTGCCCCCAGGCACGCACATAGTTTGGGTCAACTGTCTGGGTTGGCTGCAGTGTGGTAGTGCCTGATGTGTGTTCAGAAAGCATGCTGCATGAGGGAAACACACAGCTACTGCAGCCCAACACACAGGCAGAGAAACAGGGTACGCTTCTAATGTCAGCTGGGAGCCTCTCGTGTTTTTGTGGTCGGCCTTTCTTTTTACTGCAGTGAAACATCTGAGGCATCTTCACTCAGAACTCACAAAATCCAAGAATTCAAACCCCTTTAAACTCTTTTTGTCTGCCTGCTGTGTATCGATTTAGTGTAGTTAAGATATGCAGGGTAAGGACATGATTGCTCCACAGAAAGTTACGGCCTGAAACTAAGGTTATGGACATGAATGAACATTTCTTTGCCACTGCCAAAAATGAGCAATACACATTTTGTTCAGGGTTTTATAGTTTTTAGTTCCATTTGTACTTTATAAGCATTTTGCTACTGTGAATAGCTAAAAAAGGAGGTACTCTATATCTCAGTGGACATCTGGTTAACTACCTTTGTTCTGGAGCTGTTTTTCAAAATTAAATTGATTTGTCAACTATGTAGTTTACATGCAAAAATGGCGAAATAAATGTCCTGTTTTCTTTGTTGATATTATATTAAAAAGGGAATATCTTTGGAAGTTGGACAGACAAAACAAGACATTTAAAGTCATCACCCTGGACTTGGAGAAACTGGGATTAGTGGATTTCTTCACAACCAGTAAAGAAAAGAGGTAGCTATGGTCTGCCTCAAAAATAATTTACATTTTGTGTTCCGATTTTTTCCGACTGTCGAGTAGGGCTGCACGATTTGGGGAAATAATCGAATTGCGATTCTTCTGACAGATATAGTGATTCGATTTGCGATATTTGTTTTTATGCGACCCAACGGAAGTTTATTGTAAAATGCGGCCATATCTCCGGCTAGGAAGGTCGTATCAACGATGTGCTCCCGTCTCTAGCACCCCCGCAGCCCGAGCTACGAGTGAAAGAACTACATTTACATGAAACTTCCGTTGGGTTGCTTTAAACTTAAAGTCAAGCTTCAGTTTAAGATTCACCCTGTAATAGAAACATGTGATGGAGCATTACTAACCTGAATCAGATGGTTTGTTTCACCAAACCATCTAGGAAAGCTCCAAGCACTGTTGGAGAAGCCTGTGATCTAAGATTTTCATCGGCATAACTACTCTGTAGCTATATTGAACCTTGAACCTTGACATTTGGAAAAGGGCAGGCACTTTCAAAAATACTTGGCAGGTGATTGGATCAATCTGTCAATCACGTTCCATCATGGGCCACTTCTGATTGGTTAACAATGGCTGGTACATGTGGAGCACAGCACTTCTGTTTGGTGTGGCAGGCTTTGTGATTTGATAATCGCATCATTTAAAATCGTGATTTTGATTTAAAATTGTGATTTCGATTTAAAATTGATTAATCGTTCAGCCCTACTGTCGAGCCTCTTTATTTGACTATGTTCTTTTGCACTGATACAGGACTGTGGAAGTTGTCAGTTTTTCTTTTAAATTGTACTATGAGTGGATTTCATCACGGCCAGTGTGGAAAAGATTGATGGTTACAGCTGTGCTGCTCCTGATAACTACACTATCTTGCAAGATACAGACACGACTGAGATGGTAGGGTTTTCCTTACCTTTAGGAATGTATTAACAGTGCTCAAGTTGCATTTTCTGTTTAAGTGCTGTGTTTTTTTTATATTTAAGGACTTTTTTTCCATATTCCAATGAATATGTCTGATTATTTTTAAGAACTAGAAGGTCATTGCTCATTGTGTGGGTGAATTGCATTATAATGACAATATACAGTGCATTAAATAGAGAGCATTTAATATTCTTCAAATTACAGTAATATCCTTTTTCTGGGACATTATGTTTTATAACAAAAGTAATTATTACAATGGGCCAGATTACAGTGATTAATATCTGGATCAACATTCACACAGTATCATTTTAAGATAGATGTAATAATCCTCCTGTCCTCTATGGGCGGTGCCTCCAGTCGGCGTCCCCCTCCTCTCTCTCACTGAGCTGGGTGTGTTCAGCCTTCCTTCGGTTTGTGGGAGTGATGCCCGGCGTCATCGCCTGGTTACCGTTGCTATAGTAACGGTGCTGCTGCTGCAGAGGGGCTTCCGACGGAGAAGGATATTGTGGGGAGGGGAGGGTCACACGTGCATGCATCCTCAGCCAAACACCATTTTTTTCTATGTCACACATTTTTTTTCTTTGTTTATTTCAGTCTCACTTTCTCGTAATTCTATTTTCATCTTTGTGTCTTGCTTTCATACGCTGCACATTTTTAATTCCTTTTATCCTTATCTTTTTATGACCCATTCATCATCTCATGGCTATTACACTGTATATATTTATACCCACATCTCATTACATCCTCTCTCGCGCAGGCGAGGGCAGGGCCGCTGCATCAATCCCTCACTGAGGACATAAATTTCACCCTGGCAACAACCGGAGGCAGCAGGCTGCAGGTCCTTCAGGAATCCTCTGCTCTGTTTGTTTGGCTATCTGAGCACCTGCACAGGCTTTAAAGCTAGAAATCCCTGTTTGTTTTTTCTTTATCACTGATCCTCTGAGATAATAAACACAAATATATTTCCTCCAGCTGGGAAATGATCTGTAAACTAAAGTCAAAAGCCTGAGGAAATGACTGAATATTTGCAACAGTGCATACCTCATTTTCTTTTCTGAGGCTTTTCAAGCATCTACCTTCTCTAAAAGGTCCCCAGGTGGATCAAACTGGGGATGTAAAGTCTTAAACCCTTAGGTCCCCACTACATAAAGGTGTAAATCTTTGTGGATTTATCGTTGCAGGAAAGTCAGGCAGGAACAGCAGGTGAAGAGAACAGTTGCGTTGTTTTGCTATCAATAGGCAGTAGGTATGTGCATCTCCATCACTGAGGCCGATGCCATGCGCATCACGATACGTTGCCACTTGCCACGATACGATACATTAACGATACATTTGAAACACCAGGCGATGTGATACAATTCACCCCTGTTGCGATACAGTTCGATACAATTTGATTCAACATTATGTGATATGCGATTTAACAAGATGCAAAATAATGATACTTCAATATGGTACGACAGAGGATTTTTGTTTTATTCCTTATATGCAGCAAATCATACATTTACAAAAAAGTGCTTTACATATTTGGTACTGCACATCCCATCATGCTGTTTCTTTTTTACCTTTTTTACCTTAAAAAACTCTCCAGAGTACAGTACAATTGTATAACACCTCACAGTTAAACAATTTAAAGATGCATTGCCCATGATTAACAATGTGCAAATAACAACTACCATAGTGCAATGCCCATACAGCTGCCAGCCTGATGTGCTTAACACTCATCCATAGGCTAACTGACCAGTGAGCAGAAAGCAGTGGTTTCTATATGAACAATAAAGAATACAAATAACCTTTCACAAACAGCTCTTTCATAACTGCTTACAGTAAGGAAGACATTTAAACTATTATTGGCCGTGACAGGCTGCTGTAAACTAAACACCACTCTCTCTGACAGAACACCTCACTGAGTGATTTCACTCATATGTCTAACTTTCAGGTTTCTCTTTTCAGCCGCAGACCCCATGTCGCCTCTTTATGTGCGTCGCTAAGTTCCTCGTACTACTTGTGTACTTTAAAGCGGCACGGCATCGTTTACAATTTGCGAGCGATTTTTCAAGTTAACCGTCTTTCTTGAAAAGTCCGAAGTGTTGCCAAACGTTTGATTTGTAGGTATTTCTCGGTGCGCTGTGTTTCTCTTTCTCCTCGACTTCCGTCTGTGTTGATAACTGAGCCTCTCGGCCTCCGTAGTGCGAAGCAATGATCAGAGATCGTCTCTGCAGAGTGCTGACAGGATGAGGGGATATTATATGAATGAATAGTTTTTTTACCGATGCAAAGACGCTACTCAATCGATGCATCGCGAGTTCAACCCAAACTGTAGCCGATGTGCACTCTTTCAACCGGTGCACTCTCATTTTGAACGTTTATGCCGGTGCACCGATGCGAATCGGTGAATCTTAACATCTCTAATAGGCATAGAACATATACAGATGTTCGTACCCTGGAATAGAAACACCATTTGGTACCAGAGAAATGTAACTAAAACATACATTGGACAACACATTGTACGTGGCTAAGGGGCGGGACATCTTAAGTGGTTAACCAATCAAAATAGAACTTGCCAGCTAACCAATCAGAGCAGACTGGGCTCTGGTTTCAGACAGAGGGTGAAAAGAGGTGCTGCCGCACAGGCAGTATGAGGCAAATAAAGAGCTTTCTGAACATTAAAGCATGGAGACATGTCCCAGTAGAGACACTACATACTAGGGCTGCACGATATATCGTGTCGTGACGATAATCGCGATATTCACAATTTAAAATATATATATATATATTAACTAGGCAAATTACCTCAAACACGTCATGTTACAATTATTTTGCTGCTTGCTACAAAAGGAAAACTTGCGCGGCTCTCATGTCAGGGGTACTTGAGTGAGTGACATGCAGGCTCTGCATGCACAGCAAACCACAAATCGAAATAGAGTGGCGAAGTCCCTCGCCTTCCGGGGGACCTCCATGGGACCTTATTTTGGAAAAATTATGTTTTGAAGTCAATGGAGAGAGAAAGATTATCTTTCGATCCCGTTTGAATTGTGTCACAAATTACACATGTCAATTGTCAATTTAAAAGATAATTTTGCGAGTCAAAAAAATACAAATGTGTCGTAAAACTGTGAAGTAACACATTTGTTTGTGTGAAACGCTTAATGAACTACATCTCTGGTCTTGCACAACAACACACGTCACCAAGGTGGCCGTCACTACTGTCTTGTGAACAAAACGATTGACTTCCCTCACTATCACCACAATGAAACACGTCCAGAAGAATGTCATGCAAAGCTGCCTGCCTGCCTTCCTTTGATTCTCTCTGAACTGCCTGGTCTTTTTAATGTTTAATGTCAACCATTTGTGCAGATAGCATGACGTAGAAAAGATCGGCGATCGCCGATGCTAGCGTTAGTGTTAGCATTTCTCCCCTGGGCTTAAATTGTGTATTATACAAGAATGATCACACCGGTGATAGTACTCTTCAAAGGGTTCACGAAATATGACTACTACTCTTACTGTTTAACATGTTGGGTTACTTAATGTTACTTCATGTTAAGGCTAATACAAATGACAAGGCTGTAATGCTAACTAACGCGCTAGCTACTAGCTAGGTAGCTAACTTGATCCAGCCACTCCTGGTCCTTTCATCAGACGGGAAGCGAAAGAACGAGCAAGACCCATTGCTGGTATGATAACAACCTGGTACTAAGCACACAGGCATCTTGTTAAAGTTATCTTATCTTAGCCAGCGCCATATGGATAGATTCTATCTATAGGCCTATGGCGCTGATCTTAGCTATCTCTTAGTGGAGGAAAACAATTGTGACATCACTTACGCGACTCTGGGATTTGTAGTCTTTCTATTTTTCATAGTCTTATATTTCAACAGTTTTACGACAAACTGTGACTTTTTTGACATGGAAATTATTTTTTAAGATTGACAAACATCATATGTGTAATTCATGGCACAATTCAAACGGGATCGAAAGATAAGTTTTTCTCTCTCCATTGACTTCAATACATTATTTTTCCGAAATAAGGTCCCATGGACCGGAAGATGTGACTTCGCCACTCTATCAAATCTCCAAAGTAAAGGGACCCGGTTATTAAAGGTAAAAACACTGAATAAAGTAGTTTCAGTTTCAACTCCAGGGCAGTTCGGCGCTGCTAACCGAGCTAGCTCAGCTTGTTGCTCTGATAACTTAAGATCCAGACGTCCGTGACTAAAATCCTTCATCCGGTTAAATATAGTTAAAAAAAAAAACAATTGTATAGCATTAAAGTTGTTTGCGGAAAAAAACTGTCTTTTCTTCAATTCCTGTATGTTTTCATATCACAATATATATCGCAGGGGGGGGGGGGAATCGCAATGTCAGTTTTTTCCAATATCGTGCAGCCCTACTACATAATGATATGAACCTGAAAATGAGCAGAATATGTCCTTTTTATAACCTTACATGAGCATGTGAAGAAGTAATCATCAAGTTGTGATAGAGTGAGCTAATTGGAATAGTAATTCCCTGGAACATTTTCCCAAAAAAATCCCATCATTGGATTTCATCGCACAAAAAAAAAAATCAGACACACTTCCACTGACATCACATAGTAAACAGAGAGGAAATGTGATGTCAGAGAGAGTCAAAGTCAATAATCAGGCCAACAAAAAAACGAAAATCAAAGTGACCCATTTGGCCGAGGCACCAGAGCTAACTCTGTCTGTGATGTTTCCATGACGATCCCTATACTGACACACAGCAGCCACCCAAAAAAAAGAACAGGACTTTTGAGCTCAGAGGTGATTAAGACGACGGCTCCTTGCAAGATAAATGGTGATTAGCATTCAGCTAATATGCTCAGAGGCATTACATTAAACCACACACACACATGAACAAACAAGTCAGGAAATCTGGTTGTTTAAGCAAGGTTAAAAAGTGTTTTATTTTAAGTTAGAATTGTGGTGTTCCCAGGTGTTCGCACAATAAAATATAATGACATGTGCTTCCTGTCAATGGTCTGACTCTCACAGGAAGTACAGGAAGTCTCTTTCTGTCCCATGCTGCCTCACATACTGCCTCACATCCATTATAGGACATCTCTAAACAGTTGACCGATGACAACATTGCCCGGCCAGCTAACCAATCAGAGCAGACTCTGACTTTTTGAACATTTAAGCATGTAAACATGTCAGCAGAAGCACAAAACACACATTTGAACCTTAAAATGAGCATTATAGGGCCCCTTTAACCCTAAAGAAAATTAATACATACAAAATATATCTTATTATATCCTGTCCTTAAATCCTTGTGCTTATTAAAATGCAGTATGGTCCCCCTTGTGTCGGCAATGCCGTGTATCCTGAAACATTTCTGATTGTAAAAGGAGATGGCGACAAAGAAGAACTTTACATAAAAGCCAGGTTTCAAAATGTTTGAGAAATCTAAGGTTCCTTCAGTGGAAAAGGGATACTTTACTGTTTCACATATAATCTCTCAACTTTGTGAGAAATAAAATAAAAACACCCTTATCATAAGTGACAGATGTGCAGGAATAGTGACATTAAGCTAGTGATTATAATATGTTTTCATGGTTTATCTTTAGTTTAAGGATCGGGGGCTGTTACCTGACTCTCAGTTTAAACACACAGACACAACCTGTGCATGTAAGACAATTCGGAGCAGCAGGAGTCTCTCCACAGTGACACAGTGAAGTCTCTCCACCCACACGTTTATGCTAACAAGGGAAAACCTGCATCTGGCTGTCTGTGATTCACATGTATGAATGAAACATCACGCTGTATACAGGTAGCTGCATTTGATTGAATAAAATGTAGTATTCAGACAGCAATCAAAGATGAAAATAAGAATCACTTTTAAGTAGGACTGCTCGATTATGGCAAAAATCATAATCTCGATTATTTGGGTCAATAATTGATATCACGATTATTAAAAACGATTATCCATTTACTTTGAAAACATCCATTTATTGAATAATATTTATCACGGCAATAAGCAGCACTGTTACACTGGGTGCATCTCCCTTACCATGAGCACACTTACTGTCTTTTATTTTGACTCAATCCTACACATAGCGTTCATCCAAAACTGAAAATATGACCCTTAACGTGCTTATTCCTGCAGAATGTATGTTAAAAACTACAGTACA